>NC_045437.1:74742615-74782684 GCF_002776525.5 Piliocolobus tephrosceles | reverse complement strand
TTCTTTTCTTTTCTTTTCTTTTCTTTTCTTTTCTTTTCTTTTCTTTTTTCTTTTCCTTTTCTCTTCTCTTTCTTTCTTTCTCTCTCTCTTTCTTTTCTTTTCTTTCTTCTTCTTCTTCTTTTTTTTTTTTTTTTCAGAGTCTTGCTCTGTCACCCAAGCTAGATGCAGTGGCATGATCCCAGCTCTCTGCAGCCTCGACCTCTGAGTCTCAGATGATCCTCCCACCTCAGCCGCCTGGGTAGCTGGGACTACAGGCATGCAATACCATGCTTGGCTAATTTTTTGTATTTTTAATAGAGAGGGATTTCTCCATATTGCCCAGGCTGGTCTCGAACTCCTGGGCTCAAGTGATCCACCCACCTCAGCCTCCCAAAGTGCTGGGATTACAGGCATCGGCAACTGTGCCCAGCCACACACACGAAATTCTAATCCCAGTGGAATATTTGTGGTTCTGTTAACACTTTGTATCCCTTCCTATTTCTATGCCTTTGTTCTTTCTTTTTCCATCATTTACTACAGAAAATAAAAGCAAGGGAGAAAGTAGCCTCATATCACTGTGACCCTCCACTTCTCCTAGTTGAGAATGGCTGCAAGGAATGAAAAATGTTACTGATGATGGGGTATCACTCATATGAATGGGACGGTCAAAAGGGTGAGAACCACAAGGGGATTATTTACGTTCTTAAAATACCCCAGCATATTCATGAGGCACAAAACTGTAGTCACACATTCAGGTGCCATGTTTGTTTGTTTGTGTTATTGATTGGAATATGTCCTCATTTGAGGTCAGATGTTTTCAGTAATGACCGGAGAAAATTTTGTTGTTATAATTATGTTGATGGATAAGCGTATTTTATGTGTAGGTGTTATTTTTTGAAATATATTTAATTGAGAAATATTTTTAGTATAGTCATTTCAATGAAGTAATTCTTTTGTTCCAAATAACACCTGTAATAAAATTACTTTTAGTAATTCCTTATTTTATGTGATTTCATATACTTTACACAATGTAAAGGGAAAAATTTTTTTATGTGAAAGAGTGGAGAGAAAACTCAGTAATGTAGACCACATTGTATCAGGAAGAGATTCACATTTATATCACTTTATCCTCTTTTTGACCAATATAATTAAGTTATATTCTGCTTGTAGTTAAAATTATGTGAACAGATGGTGAAAAAATTTATTTAAAATGATGCTTTTACATTTCCAGGATTTTTATCCTTCATGAAACCTAGGCTTCAGTGTTCTTATAACTACCCAGTATATTAGAGTGCTCCTCCACACCATAGTTATTTCAGCTACGTTGTTAGTCCACTATTTGCACCTTATTCACGATGCAGTATTCTAGTTATATCTATAGTGTCTGTGTACTAATTGCTAAAGATTTAGATAATCTATGATTAAAATGATAAAAACTTTATGATTGTAATTTATTGTGAGTACATTTTATGTATTTTCCTTATATATAAACATTTTAATTACATAAACTATATGAAGCATAATAATCTACCAATGTGAAATAAATATAAAGTATTTAATATACTTGCACTTAATAATACTTAATATTAAAAGCATTTCAGTATTTGAATTAAAACTAAGATTAAGGTACATACTAGCTGTGAAGAAAATAGTACCAACTATAGATACCTAGCAGTGTTTGAGTTGCTCTTGTCAGTTATTTTTATCTCGGGTTATATTTGTGTCTCAAAACTTTGCTGATTCCTTTTGGGAGGTGCAAAGAAACTGAGTGAATCTCTTAGGTGCTCTAAGGATCAGTCACTAGTATTGTGACTGGTGTCTGAATGTCAGTAAATATTAAGATTTACCTTAATAAAAGATTTTGGAAATAAAGCTCTTTTATTTGAAAGATTCTTGGGGATAAAGTAAATTTGGCATGTGGTGTGAAATAAATCATGAATAAGAGTGAAAGGAACTATTTTTTGACTGGTGTTATGTTCTGTTTGAAAAATACACAAGTTTTAATTATGTTTTTACAACTATTTTTGTATGTTGCAATTATATAACTTCTATAAATATTGGAGAATATTGGGTTTTACTGTTATATTGCAAAGCCTTGCCTCTCAGTTTATGTCTTTCCCAATTTCATTTATGTTTTAAGTTCTCTAAAACAAACATGTTATTCAATTGCACTTGAGACCTTTAAAATGAAGTGGATTTGGATTAAGCAGGCTTTCCTATTGAAGTAGGCGCACTCTAATAGGAAAGATGGGTTTTAGTGGGCTACACTTCTTTTTAACTCATAAAGAAGTCTCAATTTACCAGCAGTGTACTTTGGTTTAAAAGTATGAGTTTAAGTGTGAGCCTCATATTTTTGAAATCATATTTGTCAGTTAACTTGAATGAAAGAAAGTCATGAAGTTATCCTTGGTTGATAATTCTAATTGAAAATATTTCATGCAAATATCTTGTCCTGTGAGGCTACAAATTAGCTTTGATTTCTTGTTGATTTCAAAGCACAGTATGGCTTTGACAAACTTTACATACTGCTTATCCTAGTTTACAGTTTCAAATTTCAAACCTCTTTACAGTGGTTTCCTCTTAGGATGCATATTTGATACTTGTCGTGTCAGGTCTTTTTTGTTACTTGCCTTTTTTTTAAATCAGCATGAAAATGAACGTGCATAATACATTAAAAAATCTTTTCAGGTACATTGTTACATATTTTTGTTTGTATTATTTGGAGGTTAATAAGTATTTCCAGGATCTTTTATTTATTATTTGAAATGAAATACATTAAATAGAAAACAGTTTTTTTAACCCTGTGACTTTGTATTGCGTTTTGAAAATGTTGATGTGTTGAGGTGTATAATTGAATACCATAGAAACAAAATGGAGATTTGAGGATGATGAATTGAAAACTAGGTATTTTTTGTGCTGAGATTCTAAGATCAGTTACTGTTGTCCTTATAAAAGTCTAATACAGTCACTCAGCTGTTAAAAACCTAATCCTCTATTTAAAAAAATATACAAAAACAAATTGTCTATCTTTCTGCCTGATCTCTTCTCAAGTACTAACACAATGGAAACAGTGGGTGATCTGTCAATGTGTTTGGTTTGTCAATGATGGTTTTGTATAAATATTGGGAGGGTAAGAAATAAAATCGCAGAGTAAAATATGATTTCATCTGCCTTTTCTCTGCAGCTCCATGGCTCATGCTGCGGTGTGAAATTCTCATTTTACACACTTTGCAGGCGGAGCACATGAATTATGCATTGAGCAAGAAAAATCTCCTGCCTCAAGTCCTATATGCATTTACCCAGGTTCTGTCTCTATTACCAAGATGAATTGCAAATGGAGAAATGTTTGATGGAATAGAGCTCTTAACTTCTTTGTTTAGAATTCAGAATTTTATTTTTATAGTAGAGCCTTTAAGTATGAAAATGTTTTGAACTTACTATGGATTTTTTAAAATGAAAAATGAAATCTAATATAAGAGGAATACCAAACACATCATGAAGCATTTTATAGCCTTGATTCAGAATGCAAGGGTTTTTCAATTCAGTAGAAATGACCATTATCTATTGCTAATGTTGTATTTCAGTCACTGGTTATTTGCTGTTCTCAGAAAGTCAATGAAATTCTGTCCTTTTGAAAGCCTTTTTTCTCTCTGTTCTAGGCCTCTAATAAGAGATTATGCCAGTTTCACATGCAGCTCTGTTCTGTGTTATATGTGACCTGATATGTATTTAATAGATATTGTTACACACTCTTGGCTGTGAAGTAGAAAATAAGGTATAGACTTGCCTTCAGCTTTAACTTTATCTTGATTTGATAGGTTTCTAATTTTTCAGGTGGGGAGGTTACAGTTCCATAAAGACAGTCATGCACCATTGTAGCTTATAGGAAGCTACACCCATTGTGCTCAGCATAGCATTTTGATAAGTCACATGATGATATGCTCTTTTTGTTACATGTTCTTTCTTCACAGAAATGATATTCTAGTTGAGACGGCATTTTCATTCGGCACTTGTTTTCATTTACTTGCGACTTTTAAAGTTTAGCTTCAGAATAAATAAATAAAAAAAAAAAAAAAAAAAAAAAAAAAAAAAAAAAAAAAAAAAAAAAAGAACTAACATTGCTTCTATTTTTTTCCCCATCTTAGACATTGTTTACTCATTTGAGAAGTGGAGAGAGAGGCAAATACTATTTCTTTCGTTTTTCAATAAGGAATGAAAATTAAAACTTAACTAGATGATTTGGAGTGTTCAGTGATAAAAATAATTACTTTGAAGAAGATAATTAGTGCCTTTTTAAGTGTATTAATAATGTATATTATTATGTGGTCCTTGAAGTTTCTGAGTATCAGCATAAGGGAAAAAGCAAGTGAAATTTAAATTATTTTAAGATGTTACCTATGTATAATTTTATGTAATGCTTTTGTTCATGTATGTGCACTGTTGTAGGAGCTCTAACACTGTGTAAACTTTAAATGGTGATAAAATATATTTTGCTTCAGTGGTACCTTCTTGTGGCTAAATGAATACTACGAAAATATTTATTAGCACATTAACAATAAGCTATAGAATTTTGGTTGATTATAAGTTACTTGAAGACAGCACTGTATCTGTCTTGGCTGTTATTTCCATTGCTTGGCACAGAATCGAATATATATTTAAAATTCTATACATACCTATTGAATGAATGAATGAATGATGAAATAAACAAAAACATTTTAGTAGAAACTTTAGTTTTGGTCTGTGATTTGAGAAAATTTAATGTAAAAAATAGTATAGATTAGAAAGATAAACTTTGACCCAATTGTATTTAACGCCCTACTCTTTGTTGGCCTTTAGTTGTTTGTAATGCACTTAATTAATACAATTTTCTTTTTAAAAGATTTACAAATTTTTTCTCAATCTCTAACCAAACTGTGAACAGTTCAGGCTTAGGGGCACTGTATTCTAGTTCATGGATATGTACATTTTGTAAGTACAGTAGACCAAATAAGCAAATATCTGCTGGGGGAAGCCCTAATTATATGCAGATATGTTTTGAAATATTTATTTTGTCTACAAAACAGTAGAGCAAGTGAGTGAGTCCTTTCAACTCTAAAAAGAAAGAGCCTGGGAATGTCATTTATAGATTTTAATGAGTATCTTTGGCAAAGAAGTTTGATACAACCCAGTATAGAAACATAAAATATCTAGTACAATGCCTGTCACAAACTGTATCAGAAAAGGCTGACCTATCACAAGCCCATCAAAAATCTCTGAGCTCTGCATATATTGAGTATTTCTTTTTTTTAAGCAAACCTGTTTAGAAGTTATTTTCGAGAATATTTGTGGACTCTCTACCAAAGAGCCACTTTACGTTTTTATGTTAGCAAGAAGTTGTCAGATTATAAAATAATTATATACCTTTAAATTTTCTTCTGACATTTATAATTTTTTAACACAAAATAGTTTAAAATAAGAGTTTGCATAGTGGGTAAGAAATACTTTATGCTAATTGAGACAAATGTTGATTCAGGAAAACATTTTGTATAACCATACAGAAGTTCAATTTGTTGATACCACTAAGTAGAGAAAAAAAATGTTTTGGAATATTACGGACTACACAGATTTTTGAAACAGAACATGTGATAAATGAAATATTTGTTATTTTATAGGAGAAAGAAAAGAAAACAAAACAAGGTAGAACTCCTCTTACCAAAGATGTTTCACTTCTAGATTTGAATGATTGTAAGTATTATAATTTAAAATATTTCTTCTGTGTTTAGTAAGAGTATTTTTTATTTGTATAGTACCTTTTATTTACATGTCCCAAAATATATCAATATTTATTGTGTAAGACTTATAGATGAATAATGCAGGAAAGTTTTGGAAATCAGTGGTATTTGTTTATTTCATCTACTCAGCAGATCACTTTATTATCACATGAACAAATATAGATGGCCAAATAAAAGTATACAAAATTCATTTAAAATCTTTTGCTTTAGTAATTTATATGTGTTTTGTTAAATAGTCATCCATATCTTATAACTTCTACATTGTGAAATGTGGATTATGGGGATTGACACATCTAACTTAAGGAGGTAGAGGATTAAGGAAATGGAAAGGACATCACCATCTTCCACTTGGCACAATTTTAGTAGCAATGGAAAATAGGTTACAAAGCTTTTGGAGGCCAGTTTCACTACACCTATCAGTCTTTTACCTGCAAAAAATCTTTGTCTCAGCAAATCTTAAGAATTCAGAATCCTACAAATATATTCACCCAAGTGTGCAGAGATGTATATATATTTATCACCTCCCGTTAAATCCTCCTGCATTGTGAGAGAGAGATAGTGGTACTTTGTTGCACTAGGAGAAGAGTGACAAGAAGTGAGATTTCATGAATATTAAACTACTGTCATTTTTTGATAGAGTTTTTCCGTGCTGGGAGTGAGTTATGTTTTAGATTATCTCATTCTGTCATAGATGTGTTCTGTTTATATTGTTTACCTGCCCTGTCCCCAATAGCCATGGCATATACTTAATATTGAGAAATTAAAATATATAATACAGAGAAATAACAGAGAAACTAAATATAAAAATGGAGTTAAATTTGAATCATGTTTTACATATTAGCTAAGATTTTGAGGTTTGGTAACATCCAGTGTTGCTAATGTTTGGAGAAACAGATGTACATGTTTTTGATAGGAATATAAATAGGTACAGCTCTTTGTAGTCATTTTAGCAATATCTATCAAAACTTAAATTGCGCATATCCTTTCACGTAGCTGTTCTCCCCACCCGCCGAGACGGAATCTCACTTTGTTGCCCAGGCTGGAGTGCAGTGGCACTACCTCGGCTAACTGCAACCTCAGCCTTCCGAATTCAGGCAATTCTCCTGCCTCAGCCTCCTGAGTAGCTGGGACTGCAGGCACGTGCCACATCACGCCCATCTAATTTTTTGTATTTTTAGTAGAGACGGGGTTTCACTGTGTTAGCCAGGATGCTCTCGATCTCCTGACCTCGTGATCCGCCTGCCTCGGCCTCCCAAAGTGCTGGGATTACAGGCATGATCCACCACACCCCGCCGACATAGCAGTTCTTTTCCAGAAATTTATCCTACCGATAAACTACTGATAAAATCAGATCTTATTTCTTTCTTATTTTAAACCCTTGAATTTAATGGCTTAATTTTGCATTTAGATGAAAGCCCATACTCCTTTCCCAGGTTTCTCAGACTGTGGATGATCTGATCCCTCTCTGCTTCTTATCCACATTTCATCCTACTTTGTTTTTATGCATTTATCACACATACCAGGCTCATTTCTGTCAAGGGCCTTTCTACTGCTGTTCCCCTGCTGAGAACAATTCCCCCAGATTTGGCAGGCTGATCCTTACTTCCCCAACTCAGAAGTCACCTACTCTTACACACTGTCTTGGTCCCTTTGAGCTGGCATAACAAAATACCTTAGACTGGATAATTTGTAAACAGCAGAAATTAATTATTCGTAGTTCTGGAGGCTGGGACGTCCAAGATCAAAGTGCCAGCATATTTGATAATTGGTGAGGGCTAGCTCTGCTTCAAAGATAGTGACTTCTGTTTCCTCATATGACAGAAGGAAGAAACACTATCCCTTATATCTCTTTTATAAGGGCACCAAGCCCATTCATGAGGGTAGAACCCCCATAACCTAATTACCTATTAAAGGCCCCACCAGAGTCTGGATTAGGTTTCAATATGAAGTTTGGAGGGACACAAATACTCAGACCATAGCACAAACCTTCACCTGTTATTCTTGTCTTCATGGCATTTTTCACTATCTGACGTTACCTTAAAATTTTGGTACTTGATTATTGTCTCTTTCTCCTGACTAAGATATAAGGTCCATGAGGACTGAATCTCTGTCTGTCTTGCTTACTGCTATTTCTAGTGTATAGAGTGGCTCCTGCCAGTTAGTGGGCACCCAGTAAATATTTCTTGAATTAATAATACATATAAAGGCATATATAAAAATTTCATTGTGGCATTATTCAGTGGTTAGCTCCGGTGTCCTTGTGATCTTGTGATGTAGGACTAACCTGGAAACAGACAAGAATAAGACTTTCTTTTTTTTTTTTTTTTTGAGACAGAGCCTCTCTGTCGCCCAGGTTGGAGTGCAGCACTGCAAGCTCCGCCTTCCGGGTTTACGCCATTCTCCTGCCTCAGCCTCCCAAGTAGCTGGGACTACAGGGGCCTGCCACCTCGCCCGGCTAGTTTTTTGTATTTTTTAGTAGAGACGGGGTTTCACCGTGTTAGCCAGGATGGTCTCGATCTCCTGACCTCGTGATCCGCCCGTCTCAGCCTCCCAAAGTGCTGGGATTACAGGCTTGAGCCACTGCGCCAGGCCAAGACTTTCATTTTATGTTTTGTATCTTTCTGTGACATTTGAATATCTTACATATGTATGTTTGTAACCTTCACAATTTTAAAGTTTAAATTTATAAAAGAATAACAGTAAAGTACATTTAAAAAGGAACTAAGAGTAAATGTTACAAGAACTAGAGTGTACTAATTACAACTTTTTCTTCTTATATTCAACGTTGGATTTCCTGGCAACTATGGTAAAAAAAGAAAAACCTATAAAATGATATAATTGTTATAGTTCCATTCTATAAAAAGTATATTTTTATATGTTGAGACACAAATTTTTTAAAAAATCAAGCTTTTAAGAACTGATATGAAAGTTTTTTTGAATTTTTAAGGGAACTTCGATCCCAACCTACATTTTTTAACTCAATATGGGATATAGTACTTCTCCTTGGTTTTAATACCGAAATGCTCCTTTCTTTAAAAATCTTTCATAGTCCTGCATTTGTCAGAAATGACACTTGAAACTCTTGTTAACAAGTCAGTTCAGCCTACGTTTTCTGGATCGTCTGCTAAGTGCAAGGTACTCTGGTAGGTACTATAATAGATAAATAGAATTTAGTCATTCCCTTCCAAAAACTAAAATCTAGTCAGAGACACAGATACCTGGACAAGCAACTATTGTGTATGAGAGAAAACAGAGATTCATAGTATAGTGAAGAAACAAAGAGGGAGATGAAAACCCCTCTTTAGAGTTTTCATTAACCCCAAATTTAAAAACTACAAAATCCTTGTGGAAGAACCATGATCTGAGCTTAAAGACAAGCAGAGTGCCGACTTCGTTATATGCCTCCTATTAGCCTACAGTAGTTTTCCATTGCCCATGGCATGCAGTTTGTTGCCCAGACACTACAATGTCACTCTCCAGTGGCTTTAGTTCTCAACTGTGAGAATTAGATTAATCTTGAAAGAAGGCCAGACACATTCCCTGTGTTTTATCTAAGAGGCACATCATAATCCACACAGGTTGTTTGGTAGGTACACAGTACATACCAGGAAGACTGCAAGTACTGAATTTATTCATTTCTTCATTCAGGAAATGTTAATTGAGTACTTGCTATGATCTTTATAATCTGCTACATACTGGAGATTTCTAAATGAATACAATATTGTCCCTACCCAAGGAACGCTCAAAGTGTAATGGGAAAAACAGATAAATTGGCAATTAGATTGCCTCATTATAGATGAAATGAGGAGAAATGCACAAAATACTGTTTTGTATCAAGGTACCTAATTCACCTAGCAGCATCAAAATTTAACTTTTGAGTTGAGTTTAAGAAAGCATCAGTTGGCTGAGCATGGTGGCTTACACCTGCAATACCAGCACTTTGGGGAGCCTAGGCGGGCACATCACCTGAGGCCAAGAGATTGATACCAGCCTGGCCAACATGGTGAAACCCCATCTCTACTAAAAATACAAAAATTAGGCAGGTGTCGTGGCGCACGCCTGTAATCCCAGTTACTTGGGAGGCTGTGGCAGGAGAATTGCTTAAACCTGGAAGGCAGAGGTTCCAGTGAGCAAAGATCGCGCGACTGCACTCCAGCCTGGGTGACAGAGCGATGCTCCATCTCAAAAAAAGAAAAAAGCATTAGTCAAGCAGTTGGAGGCATGAGGGGAGGGTATACTAGGCAGAATAAAGGTGTGGAGGAGGGAAAGAGCTTGCTACTGTCAGAATTAATGATTGTCTCTCTCTAAGGCAGCAACCCTAGTAATAGACTGACTCTATTACAAAGTAATTTGGTTATTTCTCTTACTATTTCCCCTATTGTATCTGTTGAGGGGATGTTATCATGAGCACAGGGATTAGTCCTATGCTTTTAATCAGTTTAGTAGTTTCTTTGTGTCTCATTTTATTCATTTGTAATTTTTTTTTAAGACTGTAAAACTTCTACAGTTTCTTTAGATCATTAAGTTATATGACTCTCTTTCGTGGGAGTCAGTTAACAATACATGAGAAAAATATTTGTTCTAGGATAATATATGACCTAACAGTCTTTTGTTAGACTTAGAGATAATCAATATGCTTTCTATGTTTCAGGCATATTTTATATTCCTGGAAATTACAATATATTTTAGGGCCCCATACCATGTGCTCTCAGTAGGACAATCATAAATCAGTCATCATATTCTAGTGTTCTTTTATAGGAAATGTAAACCTATGTCATTACATTGTTAGTACAAGTGACGGTGAAGTATTTTAAAAATCTCTGTCAGCCACCAATAATCATACTTCAAATAAGCCTTATGATATGTGATACCACATTGTTGAGTGAATTGTGGTCAACGCAGTAGAGTGGAGTCGCTGAGAGGACAGTGGAGCAAGCTGAGTTTCAATCCCAGCTCTGTTACTCACTAGTTCTGTCATCTTGGGCAATTTACTTAACCTCTCCATGCTTTAGCTGCTTTGTCTATAAAATTGAGATGGTACAAATACTTTTGGGAGTCATTTAATTCTCAAAGGATGAAATGAGTTGATATATGTAAAAGCATTTAGAACTGTGCCTGACACATGATGGGCATTACTGGGGTTAGTAATGATGCTGGTGCTGATGATGCCAGTGATACAGATGATACAGCAAATTACATATTCAATAACAACATATTAAGCCATTATATATTCAGTTTTTCTTATTCTTAAATCTTAAGGCAATGCTTTGATCAGAAGAATAATTGAATAATTATTATATTAGATCTACTTTTAGAAAAGAAGATATTTTATAGAAAGTTTTTAAAACAAAAAGAATAAAATTAACTTGTAATCCAAACACCCCAGGTTAACATTCTGACATATCAGTTTAGATTCTCTTCATATGCAAATCCCCCCTCCAAATTGGATTGTACTGAGAAACTGTTTTATCACTTGCTTTCTCCTCTGTTTAAAGTACATGTTCTTAGCCAGTGTGGTGTGGCTCATATCTATAATCTAGCACTTTGGAGGCCAAGGCAGGAGGATTGCTTCAGCCCAGGAGGTCAAGGCTGTGGTGAGCTGTGATTGTGCCATCGCACTCCAGCCTAAGTGACAGAGCAAGACCCTGTTTCCAAAAACAAAAACAAAACCTACGTTCTTTATAACTGCATGGTTGTCCTTTATCCTGTTATAACAAATTCTGTTTAACAGATTTACTATTGTTGGGAATTTAGCTGGTTTCATTTTTTTGCTATCATAATTAGTGAAGTAACATTCATCATTGTAAATATATATTTCAATACCTCTGTAACGGTTTCCTTAAGATAAATTTCCAGGAGTAGTACTGCTGGAACAAATACTTTGAGGAATTTGTTTGTCCAAAATTGACTTCTAGGCTTGGCATGGTGGCTCATGCCTGTAATCCCAGCTACATGGGAGGCTGAGACAGGAGGATTGCTTGACGCTGGGAGTTTGAGACCAGCCTGGACAACAAAGTGAGACTCCTGTCTCTACAAAAAGATAGAAAAATAAGCGGGGCATGGTGGCATACACCTGTAATACTAGCTACTCAGGAGACTGAGGCAGGAGGATCACTTGAGTCCAGAAATTCAAGGCTGCACTGAGCTGTAATTATGCCAGTCCACTCCAGCCTGGGAGACAGATAAACTCCTTCTCAAAAATAAGTAAATAAAATTGCCTTTCAGAAAGCTTGTACCAGCTTACACAGTATCAATATGAGTGTGCTGTATTCCTTGTACCTTCACCAATGCTAGATTTTGTATTTTAAAATTACCTTTTCTAATTTGACAGGTGGACATGATACTTCATTTTAACTTGCATACTACGACATTTTTTTAAAAACCCTATAGAGTCACTTTGTTTTTACACATTACTAATGAAATACTTCAGCACGGTCAACTAGCCTCAGAATTCACTTTAGGATAAGCTTTCAATGCCAACTTTCATCTCGCCATACCTGCAAACAGATGCATAATCATCTCTTTAATACCAGAGCACACATCTTCTGAAATGATATTAAAACCCATCCTTTTTTAAAAAAAAGAGCAGAACTTGCTTGTGGTGTGAATTTTCTTCTCTTGTCTCTTGGTAGTATTTAGCCAAGCCACCATTGAAATCAGAGGCTGTTTCTTATTCAGTTTTTTATTGCTTACATGGGCATTCTAATATTTTAAAAGGATGGATGGTGGGTGGATGGGTAGACAGGTGTACAAAGGAATGAACAAACATGCATTTGGAACTTACCTGAAAAGTTACTTGTTGCATGGGAAAGCAACATATTATGATCCAAGTTAGAAGAAGCAGTTTCTAATTCTATAGTGGTTCTACCATTCACTTTTTTAATGATCTTGTCAATATTAGTCTCCCTGTGGCTCAGTTTCCAGTGTCTTCAATATTAAATGCTCTTTCTAAGCCTTCAGATTGCCATTGCCTCACTTCATTCCTAAACTATTGTAACTTCTTCCATACTCCCAACCCTGCCTTCAGTCTGTGCATTGTACTGCCGTCTGATTGACCATCCTGCAGGACCATATTCATTGTCATTCCTCTGTTTGATCGATTTTTGACTGTTCTCCATGGTCAATAGGATAAGTCCAGTCCCCTTAGTTTTTCTATTTCCCACCTCCCAGCCTTTGTTTATAGCATTCTGTTATCCAACAATTAACTGGCTTCTTTCTTTCCTCTTACTCAAATCCCACCCTTACTTAAAAATTGGACTTCATTCTCTCCTATTCATGAAGCCTCCTCTTCCACTCCATCTCCAGTGATCCTTGTTTTCCCCCGACTCTGTGACACTTACTAACTCTACAGGGGTTTTCAGTGCGGGTCTAAGGAAGCCTGGGAGTTTGAAGCTGTGCTTCAGCCGTACTAAGTGAGCATGGGGAAGACCAAGAGCTCCACTACCTCCCCATCCAACCTCCAGGCTGCTTTTTTAATTATATATGTTGAGATTTTATTTAGTTTTCCTTTGAATTTTTTCTTCTTTGGCCATATCATTTATGGACTGTATTGTTTCTTTTTAATTTTTTTTTCAGATATGTGTATCTGTTTTTCTTAATTAGGTTTTGTTACTTAAGGATCTTGAACTTTTTTGTCTCTCACTTGCTACCTTGCAGAAGAAATATTTGTTGTTAATTTTATGGATTAATATTTGTTCTGCTTTGTTCACTGGATATTGTGAGACTGAAATGAGAAAAAGATGCTTTGAAAATTACTGTCGCAGCTGGGTGTCATGGCACACACCTGTAATCCCAGCAGTTTGGGAGGCCAAAGTAGGAGGATTGCCTTAGCCTAGGAGTTAGAGACCAGCCTGGGCAACATGGGAAGACCCTATCTCTTTAAAAAAAAAACGCTGGGTGTGGTGGCATGCACGTAATTAGGAGGCTGAGATTGCTTGGGCCCAGGAAGGGATTGCACCACTTTACTCCAGCCTGGGCAACAGAGCAAGACCCTATCTCCAAAAATAAAAATAAAAAATGGCAAATTAAGTAAATGTTATTCCCTTTAGAATAGTATTTTGGAGTGAGAACTTGTTGGAAGCTAAAACTTGACCACATTTTAATGTATTTTATTCAAATGGTTTTGAAGCACCAAAAAGTAATGTTATTGTCTGTTCACACAGACTAGCAGAAATGCAAACATATAAAGACACAAATTTGTATTACATGAGAAGTACAGTTATAGAGGTTTGTCCAGGTATATCTGTGGAGCAAAGAAGGCACATATAAGCTGTGTGCAGGTGAGCCAGAGAGTGTTTTCCTTTTAAAGGGTAGCTTGCCAGATCAAAGTTGCAAGATGGGCAAGGCAGAGAAGTAGGCAAACAGAGTAGAATATAAAAGGCTCCAACACATAGAACAAGATCTTGGGAACTATTATCCCATAGAGCTAGTGCGTAACACTGCTGAAATTGGAGATAAGCTGGACCTGAATAGTCCAGTATGGTGTCCACAAGCCACGTGTAATTACTTAAATTAATCAAAATTTAAAATGCATTTATTTAGTCATACTAGCCACGTATCAAGAAGATGTTAGACATATGTGGCTAGTGGCCACTTTATTAGATGTAGAACATTTCTGTTATCACAGGAAGTGCTGTTAGACAGGACTGGGGCAGACCATAGAGGACTTTGTGAACTTAATTGAGGAGTTGGGCTTTTATCTTGTAGGCGGTTACGAGCCTTCAAAGAGTCTTAAGCAGGGAAGTAACATGATCAGACTTGGATTTTTAGATTTCCAAACTTACAGTATCAGTTCTCAAGTATATAGCAGTTTTAGAATCAGTCAAACATTTCCATCTAGCACATAGCTTTTGCTGAAAAAGTATAATTACAAGGGAATTAGGTAGCCTGGGACCCTGAATTAGAGTAGAGAATAAAATAGATATAGGATTTAAACATCTTTCAAGACTTCTAATTCCACTGGAGCATTCTCTTGGAAGCGATTGTTATTCTTTTGATAGTCTGGGGAAAACAAAAAATGCTTCTTTACCTTTTTAGGGAGATTACTGGTTGATAAATGTTAGTGATAACGTTATGTGAAAAAATTTTCACAAACTATTACTCAAGATATTTATATCTTTATTTTGTTATAGGATTTACCATTATGTTTTGAAAGCTAAGACTAATAACTGCCATGACTTGATAATAACTTGACTAAATCAAGATGTTAAATAGAATTGTCATACATTTATTAATCAAAGTAATTTAATTAGATTTACTAACAAAATAAAAATGTTGCTTTTAATAATTTGAATTAAATGTTCATGCACATTTACTAATTTGGGCCTTTTCTTACAGTTAACCCAGTATCCACTCCAGTTGCACTTCCCACACCAGCTCTTTCTCCAAGTTTGATGGCTGATCTTGAAGGTTTAAACTTGTCAACTTCCTCTTCAGTCATCAGTGTAAGTTATTTTTAAAATACACCAGCTCAGTTTTCTTACGTTGCCATTGTATCTTTTTTATTAAAATGTAAATACTTGAAGTGGATTCTTAGTTTTGAACAGATTCTTCTCTAAGAACAAGCCCAATTTAGCTAAGACCTTTTAATTTTTTAAATAATTTACTCAAACCATTGTCTTCTCAGTTTTTTTCCCTTGTTGTCCACACTTAATTATCATCTGTATGTTTTTCTCTGGTATTGTTATATATCTGTAACATACAAAGGTTTTTCGCCACATTGACACAGTACATACACCTGAACTATGCCACAAAAAGTTGTCTACATTAACAGACTTTCGTTTCCGTAATCATTTTATTCCTACCATGCTATTTTTTCATAGACTATTAAAAACTCATGACTGTTTTTATTTAAAAGTTCAAGATAACTTTTTTCTTTGTCTTATTTTTGTACATTTATTTACATGTGTTGGTGTCTTTAAAATTATTCTGTAATGTTATTTATAGAATGTGATGTGAAGTGAGGCTAGAACCTACCTGTCACAAAATAATGCAAAAACCATCAGCTTATCATGGTATTTGAAGCTGCCACAACTTTTTATTGTGTTAGCATATTATATCCACTAACCTTTCACTGTAAATCAAGCATGCTGCCTAAGATATATAATCTGTTGATATGCGTGACCTCTTGTTAATTTGTTGTCAGAAATCTGACAGACTAAGAGACAGAATAGTAAGCTTTGATGGGCACAGGTAGCTTCAGTAGATGTGGTTCTCAGGGCTGGCAGGGTACTACAGGGTATGTAACTGATCATCTGAACTGCCTGGGAGCATAGAACTGCTTCTGCCAAAAGTGGGAGAAAGAAGTGCCTAATTCTTGTGTGTTATTATGGAAAAAAATTCCTCCTTCAAAGCAAGTATGCTATCAGGGCTATGCAGTGAAATACTGAAAAAAGCTATCTGCATTTCCGTTCAACATTGGTCACCTCACTTCGAAAGTACAGGTGAAAAGTTTTAAGCTACAATGTTCTCTTTAAGCATAGAATGAGATTATCTCTTAACCACTCAGAAATGAATAAGAATGGTATTTGTGATTTTAATTTGTTCTTGTTTCTAAAAGGAAAAGGCACATTAAAAGATATGAGGGGGAAGCATTGAAAATAAGCAGTTAAGTCTTTCATTTATTCAGGTAATAAATATTTATTGAGCATTTGTGGTAGGCTCTAAAGAAAAAGTGTTAATCAAAAAATCAATAGTGAAACAGTTAGTACCTTGAATGGAACAGGAGGTCCCTAAAACCTTGGTTGGCAGTAAGGTAGTGAATAAATAATAACTTGGGCTCTGATATCAGATGTCCAGGGTGCAAACCCCTGCTTTGCCACTTAATAGCTATGTGACTGTGGGCAAATTGGTACTCTTAAACCTCCTTTTCCTATGAGAATACTGTCTACCTCATAGGATTGTTATGAGATTAATGAAATAATATATGCAAAGCTCTTAGAACAGTGACTGACACGTTGTCATTACTCAGTAAATGTTAACGAATATTCTCCAAAGTGATATATGTGATAATGGACCTGAGTGTAGACTCTTCTACTTTATTAACTATAAGAAGAAAGCAGTTGAGATTAGAAAAGCTTGTAGTAAATTTTCATTCATCACAAAGTAATTGACAGACTCACCCTTTTATACTAAGGAAAATGTTTATTGAGATGGTCTCTTCAAAGGAAAGAAAACCACTCCATCTAAAGTTGGGCAAAAAACAACCGCCAGTTGACACGGCTGAGTGAAGCAGGACCACAACACTCACTCCCCAAAAGCTAACAAAATGATCAAACAAGTAGTGCTAAAAAGAATGACAACCAGAAGTTCACCAGCAACAATAAAATAAGGACAGGAATAGAACTTTAAACAAAGAAAATGCTAGAACTCTGAAAAATGGAACCTGTAGAAATAAACTGAATATTCTGCTGCAGAATGGCATGGCTCCTGATAGCACATCCAGCCCTCAAAACAGTACTGAGAAAAGAAGATGAATCAACCAGAGTTTAATCTTCCTCATTATGTGTCTGAATTTGGAAAGAAGTGGACAGAAGACATCAGAGGAAAATAAGGAAAACCTCTCAAGAATTACAACTCCCATATAATGCTGTGAGATCTCAATAAATCTAGGAGCTTTTTTGGATCCTGAAATGAAGTTCATAGATTATAGAGTACATCTATAATTTTAAAGTCAACATGTTGTCCTAGTTGAATAGAAAAAATAAAAGTAACATATAATAAACTAATATTTTCAATGATATGTAACTGTTTGAGCATGACTACACTAGAAGTAGTTAATTGATGCTGGCACTCATATATAGAACTCATGAATGTGAGAACTATATGTGCGGATTTATATAGGTGTGTTGTTCGGCAACTCAAATGCTATGGGTTGCGGTATTGCCATCAGTGACATAATTTTCCAAACACTGAACCGTTTTTCTGCACCAAAGTAGTTGCATTCCTGGAAAACTGAACCTGTTAAAATCTTGCCAAAGGGAAGAAGAACTTCGTATTTTATGTGAAATGTTCTAGGATCAAGTAATTTTAAGCACGTTTTCACCTCACGAATGTTTAACAAGACATTTGAATGTTAATAGTTTCATTTTCTCATAGTAGGAAACAGAGCTTTTGTGAGGGACATGGTACAGTCTGTATCGTCAGGATCTGCCCTATTCATTACCACGAACATCTAGCATTCCTGGCCACGAACATCTAGCTCCGTAAAGCTGGCAGCATCCTTTACTGTCCCTCCCTCCAGTCGTGTCCTAGCTGCAAACGTCAAAGCATTATGTAGCGGTGAGAAGCACAGGTTCTTGATTCAGACTACCTGTGTTCAAATCAGAGTTCTGCAGTTTACAAATTAGAGACTTTGGGCAAGTCAGTTCCCCTTCCAGTGCCTCCATTGTTTTCATCTGTAAAATGATCATGCTACCTACCTCATAGGATTGTTGTTGGTATTAAATGATTAACAAACATGAAATGTTTATAATAGTAACTGATACGTACTAATAACTAAATATTTCCTGTTATCATTTTCATTACATGTATATCATTAGTGTAACTTTATAAAGGAAATGAAGTGTGACCCAAGAAAACTGTGTTTTCTTCTTACTATTAAGGCTGTACATAGATATGCTGAAACATGAAAATTACTATGGATTCTACTTTAAAGAAAGAAGAGTGGAGATACTGCTGATTGTTGAAACCAAGGAAAGGGTGATTCAAAGTAATAGAATCAGTAGCTGTAAAAATTGTGGTCGTATGATTGAGTATAAATGATAAAAATAAGAAATGAAAACTAGAAGGTGAGGAATGATGACAGGATGCATGGTAATTATTTTTTCAATGTAGGAAAACACTCAATAATATGCAAAATTGAAACCACTTTTGTTTTTGTTTTTAATGAAATACAGACCTCTTAATGATTTGTATATACTCAAAGAACATTTATCTGATGTTTTGGAGGGTTTTTTATTTTTTGGTTTTAATTCCGTATCTTTTTCTTCAAAGTAAGATTATAGTCCCATTCTAAGGGATAATTTGTCTGTTTCTCTGTATATCTGTCAGTGGGGACAGAAGTGTCATGTTCACCATGGTTAACAGTTGCTTTAGATGGAATGGTTTCGGAATGACTTGTTGATTGTTTTGGTACTTTTCTGTAATGTTTAGATGTTTTATAATTTATAATAAATGATAACTTTTTAAAACAAATTATTACTATAAAAATGAACAAAAGGACAAAAACCAGAGAAATTAATTTATGATATAACGAATCAGAATAGTGCTTACTCCTAGGAGAATTAGTGCTTATAAGGAAAAACAAGATAATGTTTTGTCTTTTGATCTGTCTTTTGGAGCTGTTACATGGGTGTATTCAGTTTATGAAAAAAAGCATTGAGCTTTGCACTTAAGATATGTGTACTTTATGTATATTGTACTTCAATAAAACATTTTTAAAAGTGGACAAATGATATAAACACATTATTCATAGAGGGGGAAATATAGATGATAATATGTGAAAAAGGTTCAGTGGTAGTAATGAATAAATGTAGATTTAAAGAACCATCTTGCCTGTAACATTAGCAAAAATCACAAAAACCAACATCTGTTGTTGCTGAGGTATGCAATGAAGCAGGCATTATACACTGCTCCACTGGTAAAAGTATAAATTATTACATCATTCTGGATGGCAGTTGGGCCATCTGTATAAAAAGCCATCAAAATATGTATACCTTTTGACCAGGTAATCTCATGTCTAGATTCTTCTTCTAAGGAAGTAATTAGAATTACGAAGATTTATGTGCATGGTTGTTTAAACCTAAATGTCTAGTGATAGTAGTGATGGTTACAAAAAGTATACAAAAACAATTTAAGGAATTTTGTACAATTATTAAGATTTTATTACATATTTTAATAAGATAAAATATGGTATAAGGTAAGGTGGAAAAAGGGATACAAAATGTTATGTACATTATCTCAATTTTGTAAAATTGTACAGTTGTACTGTTTTCAAATACAGGGAAATTGAAAGAGTAGAAGAAACTGCATCATAATTTTAAGAGCTTTTATGAATGATGAGATTATGGATGTTTTATATTTAATTTTCTTTTACATATTTTTAAATGTCTTCCATTTTCTCTTAATCAAGATGTAACACATCTATTACCCGAAAAGCAATACTTTTAAAATAGAAATGGAAAGCACATATATGAATGATGAGGATTCCTTTTTATTTGTTTAGGTCCTTTTCCTTTTCCTCTTCCTTCTCTCTTTCTTTTTCTTTTCTCTTCTTTTCTTTGGGTCTGGCTCTGTCGCTCAGGTTGGAGTATAGTGGTGCGATCTTGGCTCACTGCAATCTCTGCTTCCTGGATTTAAGCCATCCTTCTACCTCAGCCTCCCTAGTAGCTGGGACTACAGCTGTCTGGCACCACACCCTGATTTTTATATTTTTGTTGGTAGATATGGCTAATTTGTTGACTGATTTTTAAATTTTTGTTGGTAGAGCTGGGGTTTTGCCATGTTGCGCAGGCTGGTCTCAAACTCCTGGGCTCAGGTGAACCACCACGCTCAGCCAGATTCCTTTTTATTGACCCATCTGATATCTGTCTTTCTAGATCACCACTACTAATTAGTTGGGTGATATTGAGCAAATCATTTGTTTTTTTTTCAACTATGAAATGATAGCAAGACAGATTTCCAGGTTTCCTTTTAACTCTGATATTCTATATGTGTATGAACCTAAGATGGAATTTGGAATTAATGAAAATAATGTCACTGGGTTAATTTGAGTAAGTTTGTTAAAATAAAGAGGTGAAACATTTTTTAGTTTATATGATGACTTTCTAGTCCATCTATAATTTTTATTTATTCTAGTAAATGTTATTTGTCTTCCTTATGTATATGAGATTTTTTCAATTAACAAAATATTTACAATGAAACCCAAAGAGCAATTGCTTTTTCACACCAAATATTTTTCTAATTAAAAAAGTCACTATTTGTTCCTATCCTTTGAATTATATATTCAGAACATAGAGATTTTTAAAAATAATGCCTGACAAACATATTATCATTATAAGGAAAGGCTTTAGTTTTTTAAACTCGATAATAGATACTATCTATAAACACAGCATGTTTTAGTCTTGCCAGAGACTGGCCATTGGCCAACAGATAGCTCCATCGAGAGAACATTTTAGTTCCTGCTATAGTATTTCAGTGAACAAACTGGTTAACTTGGTAAATTTTTTTCTACTGGATTATTATTAGATCATGAGTTTAAATCAAGCCCTGCAAACACATAAACATCAGTCCTTAAAATGTATGCTTCTTGCAGGGATGAAAAAAGAATAGGGGAAAAAGACAATTTTGTGTGTAAGAATAAATGTGAAATAAGAATAACTTGTTCACTTCTGGTATTAGAAACGTTGAGTGAAACTTTGATCTGTTGTGCTTTAAATTACTTTGTATATTTGGGTCACAAAAATATTAAAGTGAATAAAACAGTTAAAGTTACCTATTTTAGTGTATGTTCTGCTTTAACTGGTAAACATCAACGTGAAACCTTGACTCATCCTTTGCATTTTTTGTTTCTTCTCAAACTAGTTGTGTAAGAAACTATATTTATTCACTTACTATTTAAGATTATGTTTTTACGGAAAAATCAGAGTCTGACCTTCCTAGGTTACAAGGTTCTCAAGGTGGCCGGGTGCGGTGGCTCACACCTGTAATCCCAACACTTTGGGAGGCCAAGGTGGGCAGGTCACCTGAGGTCAGGAGTTAGAGAGCAGCTTGGCTAACATGTTCTACTAAAAATACAAAAAATTGGCCTGGGGTGGTGGCACCTGTAATCCCAGCTACTTGGGAGGCTGAGACAGGAGAATCGCTTAAACCCCGGAGGTGGAGGTTGCAATGAGCCAAGATTGCACCATTGCACTCCAGCTTGAGCAATGAGAGCAAAACTCCATCTTTAAAAAAAAAAGGCTCCCAAGGCAATCCCCAAATGCCATAATACCATAATGGAGTTATACTATCTATGATTCTTTAACATGTAATCACAAGTCAGCGGGTTTATGTGGAAAGACACTTTTAGAGTTCCACCTTAAAATGCTAAGAACTCATTTAGAAAGACAGAGTGACATTTGTGAAATGCATTGAATCTGGAGCCTAAAGACCTGGTTTTAACCCTTGACTGAGCTGTGTTTATTATCATTGTGACTTTGAGCAATTCTTTGACTTGTATAAACTTCCATTTTTTAATTTACAAAATGGAGATAATACTTATTCTAAACACCTTTTTTTAATGAAAATCAAATGAAATAATGATCCTGAAAATGTTTGAATTCTATTCTGTAGCTGTAAACCCTGAAATCTAGTCCAATGGCCCTGAAACAAGTGGGATAGTGATTTGGCAGCAGATAATAGATTCAGATTTGAGGATCTTGGCCTAGATATAGACTATAGGAGGAAGGATTCAGTCAAAATTGGGATTGACAGGGTAGAGAGGCTCCAAGGCCTTTATGTTCAGTAATAACATAGGGTTGATGTCATCTATTCCATTTCTTTCCCTTCCTCCAGCCCTCAAATTGGATACTAGAACTATGCAGGAAAAGTGACTCAGTGAAACAAAAACATAAGGTCCTCAGGAAGCACCAGGATCTGCAGAATCGGGGACTGAAAAACCCTTATTGTACAGAAAGGATTATTGCTTAGTCTGCCCAGCAAAATTGGCCATTTTTGTACTGGACATATCTAAATCAGGCAGAAGTTACTGCATGCCAATCCTGAAAGCTTGTTAGGGGATTATAACTTTTTTTTTTATTGCAAAGAATTCATACTAAAAGTAAATGTCACTTTGCTCTAAAATGTTTGGGATTGATTTCATAATTTTTCTCTTAGAACTTAAAAGAGAAAAGAAAGTTAAATTTCTTGAATACCTTCAGTGTCTTACCAAGTTAAGGAAAAAACTACAAATAGTTATATTCCTAAAATCATGTCAAAGGAGCAGTGAGTGGTACATGTCATTCCTTAATAACAGACTTCTTTTGTTTCCTATATACCTCTTTAATACAACCAAGGTTAGTGTTACAGTAATTCACATGTCCTATAAAATAGTGAAGTAATGCTATGAAAAATAGGCTCAGCAGGAATTTGCACATCTTGCATCCAAGTATGTCTCTTCTTGTGTCCTATTCTGTGCTGAAGAAAACATTAGCACGCTATGAACCGAAGCCAGATTATCAGTGGGTTAAGGCATCTCTCATCTTGTTCTTTGTCTTCTCTTCTTTAAGACTAGGGAATTGGTTATTGAATAAGGCTTCCAAGTCTAGCAATAATAACTCAAGGGTACCCTGAATCAACATCTATGGCTTTTCCCTAAATCCTGATCTTAGGGCCATCCATTTGTATTTTGAAATGATCAAGCTATATCCTTTACTCCAACTGAAAATTTACTTGCCTAATATTTCACCAGGTCTGCTGACAGGTGTATCAAAGAGAGACAGTACCTTTGGTGAAACCATTGTTTAGTTGGTTTTCACTTCATCCAGTTACCAACCAATCAAAGGTTTTTCCACCAATCATATTTTCATACCATTGATTGTATTAACCTAGCTTAAATCAAATCTAAAATATGTGTGCTTATTACAATTATTGAATGGTTTCATATGAGGGTTGTTGGGTTTTGTAAAAAAACAGGAAGCTTATTTAAAAATTTTTTTAAAGTAGGCTTCTCTGAAAATTAGTTTTAACAGTGTGTTTGAAAAAAAAAAAAAAAAAAAAAAAAAAAAAAAAAAAAAAAGGAGGCATACCTAGTGGGTATTTCAGAGAGTAATTTGGAAATATTCACTCCAGTTGAATAATGTATTCTCCATGACTCACTAATTGATGTGGCTACACATGAAAACATGCAAGAATGTTCACTGACACATTGTAAGAGAAAAAAAAAAAAGAAAGAAAATTGGAAACTACATCTATCACTAGAATAGATACATAAATTGTGGCATGCAAATACAATGGAATACTGTGCCAATTGTTAAAATTGATGAACTGGAAATACCTGTTAGACAAATCTCAGAAACCATAGTAAGAAACGTTACAGACTGGGCACAGTGGCTCACACTTGTAATCTCAGCACTTTGGGAGGCTGAGGCAGGCAGATTGCTTGAGCCCAGGACTTCTAGACCAGCCTGGTCAACATGGCAAAGCCCCATCTCTACAAAAAATACACAAATTAGCAGGGCATGGTGGCATGCACCTGTGGTTCCAGCTACTCGGGAGGTTGAGGTGGGAGGATCACTTGAGCCTAGGAGGCTGAGGTTGTCAAGAGCCAGGATGGCACCACTGCACTCCAGCCTGGGTGACTGAGTGAGACCTGTCAAATAAATAAATAAATAGGAACATTACAAAAGAATACATATAGTAGAAAGCTATTTGTAGAAAGTATAAAAGTATGTAGAATTATTTAATGGATTGATGCATACATATGTGGAAAATGTTTAAAACCATACTTGTGGCCGGGTGTGGTGGCTCACGCCTGTAATCCCAGCACTTTGGGAGGCCAAGGCGGGCAGATCACGAGGTCAGAAGATTGAAACCATTCTGGCTGACACGGTGAAGCCCTGTCTCTACTAAAAATACAAAAAATTGGCTGGGCGTGGTGGCAGGCGCCTGTAATCCCAGCTACTTGGGAGGCTGAGTCAGGAGAATGGCGTGAACCCAGGAAGTGGAGCTTGCAGTGAGCCGAGGTTGCACCACTGCACTCCAGCCTGGGGGACAGAGCAAGTTCTCCGTCTCAAAAATATAAATAAACAATAAAACAAATAAAACCATACTTGCAACTGGCAAACACCAAATGCAAATTCTGGTTACCTCTAATGCTGGAAGCAAAGAGGAATGCAATCTGGGAGGGGTATACTTGGGATTGTCATTCAGATTTTTAAAGTTTTACTCATGATGCTCGAAGAGGGAGGGACGTTGGCTTTTTGTTTTTGTTTTAATTTGTTCTTTATACTTATATGCTTAAATTATTTTATATATGGGTTGTTATAAATGTGAGCTATGTTAAATATAAACTAAAATCCAAAGTATAACTAAAATGAAACTATCAATAGTACACTTAATACTTGAGTCCGGGGTTTGTGCTTCCAAATTCCATTCCTTTTCTTCCATATCTTTTTGCTTTCCTTTATAATTATATGCTAAATCAATCTTTGTATGTGTATACCATATGTGGTAAACTCCTTAAAATTATTTAATTAATGAAATGCATTTATATGTCCTGTAAAATCATACTTGCCCCATGATAGGTCTTTTCCTTCCTAGATGGTGCAAACTTAGTCCATCCTTCATTCCATGCTTAGTTTTCTTAAATTCTCAATTAGAGTTCAAATTAATGAGGGTTCTATTTCAGTAAAATTCTTTTGTAAAAAAGAAAATGAATTAAGATTCCTGTTTCAAGGAATTATATAAGAAAATTGTAGTGAAATAGAAATATTTCAACCCTTTAGATTTTATTTCAAAAAGAATTTTAACTTATGTTAGCCATGTAGTTGATTATGGATGGTACCTTTTTAAAAAACAGAAGAATTGACAGTATTCTAATAAGAGTTTAAAGCAAGGTTTGCGTTTGACAAACCCAGACACACATGGTCTAACTTTCAGATGGTGGAATACTAGCTGTATTACTTATGGCTTGCATTTTGCAATGTATTCATGAATATAGCCAATAAAAATTTGCAACACCTAAGAGCTTTCATATCTGAAATCCGTAAGGCAGATAACAACACGTTTCCCTAATGTTTATGTTGTTCATAGATAGATATCAGTGAGATTCTCTAGATATTTGCATTCTAACATACATGCAGACTGAAAGGCTTTATTATAGCTTAATTTCATTTACTTAAAAGATAACTTTATTGAACACAGTATGACTAAATCACTATGCTAGGAATTACAGGTAACAGGTTAATAAAACATAGTCCCTTCCTAAAGGAACTCACAGTTTAGTGAATGAAAAAAACTAGAAAACTTCGTTATAGGAGTACAGAGAAGACAGCAAGTAATTCTGCAATGAGTGCCTATCAGTATGGACTTGGATAGCGATATTTGTGTTGGTTCCTGGAGAATGATTGAGTTTACCAACAGGGAAGAAGAGGAGATGCGTATTTCGGCCCAGGGCATGGCCAGATGAAAGAGAAAAGATAAAATGCATATTATACTTTTGAGAAGTTCTATAGCTAGATATAGCTAGTATACAAAATGTATGTTTTGTTGGAGAGAGAAGTTGCTACTGATTGAAAGTCATATTGTGAAACAGTTTGAAAGGAGTTCTGAAGATTTTAGAGCAGGTCATTGATAGTGATCAGATCTTTGTTTTATAAAGTTGTGTGAAAGATTAATTGGATAGGAAGAGAACAAAGGGATAATTTGGTAACTTTTAGATGGATAACTGAGATTTCCACTGGAATGATTATCTGGATAGTGGTACCCAGTTAACCAAGATAGAAAATAAGGAGGAGGAAAGGACAATGACATTGAAATTTTGTTTGGAACATGTTACTCTGAGGTGCTTTCGGAACACCAAGTTGGAGACGTCCAGTAAAAAGGTAAAATCCATTCTGGATTTTAGTGAAAAATTAGGGCCAACTAATTAGAATACAAGCATATGCACAGGTTATGGGTAATAGTTTAAGGTAAGGGAACAGAAGGGAAACCTTGTGGGTGAGAAGAGACAAATGAAGATGGAATCCTAGGGAACATCATGCTTTAGGAGACAACAAAGAAAAAGGCCAAATAAAAGGAGTGAAAAAGGGAGGTGAGTCATAAAGCGTGTTGTCAGGAAACTCACAGGTTACTGAGGTTAACAGACAAATCATTAATGTAGTAAGTGCTGAACTAGAGACAAATCCACCAAGTGCTCCTGGGTGACAAAGATCTCTTACAGAAGATATACATATGTAACCTTGGAACTGAATCTGAATCTGGAAGAATGAATTTGCCTAGGTGGCTGGAGTAGAAGAATGACATTCCTAGCAGAGAAACTAGTATACCTGAAGGGTTGGGGTATGAAAGAACTGGAGTATTGCTGAAACAGTAGTTCAATGTAGGGCTTAAGTATAGCATGTGTAAACAGATCTGATATTGAGAAGTATGTTGGTGACACACTGTCATGGGAAAATTGTAGTAATGATTCCTTAACTTGTTTTCCAATCTTTTTGTGTCCCAGTACATGTAGAAAAGTGGCAATACCTCTAGTGCGTTCTAGGGTACACAGAGAATGCTGAAGGAGGTTAGAGGCACTCAAGTCCAGGAGCTCCAGCTACCACAGGCCCCAGTTGGCCTTGAGGATTCATGTGGGGCAGTATCACAGCACACCTCTGACCCATTTGTGGCAAATTAGTGAGGGAGCTCTGACTTAGCTACCATAAAGATAACAGATTTGATCCTTATGGATCACAAACCCTAAGTGGAATTTAATTTTGGACAGCACAGGAAGGCTCATTAAGAAAAGTGATCGTTTCAAAATGCAAAAGTGGTACACTGAGAAATAGTAAGGAATTTCAAGAACAATCCATGAAGCAAACAAACAAAAAGGCCTAATTTGTTGTTATATGTCACTTGGAGGTAGCCAAACTCAAGATTAAAGGCACAGTCCTCCAGACTAAGTTGGCCCAAGATTTCTGACACCAACTGTAACTTTACGGGTTTCCCAAAACCACTTGCCAGTTCAGAGAACTCAGAAAAGCACTGTGCTTAGGATTACAGTTTTAGCAAAATGATACAAATTAGAACCAGCCAAAGGAAGATACACCTAGGGCAGATTCTGGGAGGGTTCCAAATGTGAAACTTTTGGGTTACCCTACTGGCATGAAAATCTGGCAATATGCATGGAGTATTGCCAGCCAGGGAAGCTCACTGAACCTCGACATCCAGAGTTTTTATTGAGGCTTCATCATAAGACCTTGACTGTTTGAACTCTTGCCACATGGTTGAACGCTAGCCACATAGTTGAACTCAGTCTCCAGCCCTCCCCTGTCTCGAGAGGTCAGTCTGATATTAAGTGGCTCAGCGCCCCAACCCTCTAATCACATGGTTGGTCTTTCTAGCTTGGCCAGCCTTATCCTGAGTTATCTCCTTAGCATAAGCTGTCTGAAGGCCTGTCATGAGTCACCTCAGTGGCATAAATTATCAGGTGTGGTCCCAAAGGGCCCACCATGAATAACAAAGGCACTTTTATCACTGGGGAAATTCCAAGGGTTTAGAGGTGGCCTCTCAAGAGCTAAGAGAAAGTCCTAAGCTCTCTTGAGGTTAGATCAAATTCTTTACTACACATATGCCAATTAAGTGTTTTATTCATCCAACATGTGTTTATTCAGACCAGAATATGAAGCCATGGATATAGTGGTAAACAAGATGGGCAAACGTCCTGCCCTGAGAAAGTTTATAGTTGACTGGGAAAATAAAGAAAAATTGCCTCAAAGTATGTAATTACAATATACCAAGCGCTTTGCTTTTTGTAACATAGTTTTGCCTGTTTGGAAGTATCTGTAGATACAAGTTGTCTTTATTTGTCATTATTTCTCTGGTTATGAACATAAACACTATTATTTGACATTTGCTAAACTCCACATTTCCACCTTTTTTCCTCTGTACCATTATAACTTAAAACCTAAAAGAGTTACTTTCAATATTTGGCACAGCTTAAGATTTAGATACCGGAACCACTTTTCTCCTTTAGCAAGAGGTAGAAGGATGATTTTCATCATCTGTACTCTATGCCGTTTACTTTCCTTCAGTTGGCATTAAGGACCATCACTTTGTCACTTGATGACGATGCCAGGGTGAAGCTAGCATGGAATGTCAGTAGCTAGCATGGAATTTCCTATGACCAGCAAAAAGATGACATTAAGTTTGGCAGCATGACCAAGAAGCCCTGTACTCATGCCCCCCAGCTCCCCATGGATTTATAGGCTGAAGGATAGGAAGAAGTAACCCCATTTGCAATCCACTTGAATTTGGGCACCCAGAGTGGTACAAAGAAAAGCCACAAAGCAAATGTAGCTTCTGCAGTTTTTATCATTTGTCCTATTAAATTCCTTATCAAAAGAATATGGAAAATTGGCTAGCAAGTAGGCTTACAGATTTTTGCCATTGTCGAAAATTGGCAGCCAGTGGACTTACAACTCTCCATGAGTCAGGGATAAGTCCCTGACCCAGTTTGTGTTGTAGGAACTCAATTGGGAAACAGAGAAGGCTCTTCTCAGGCCTTTTTTTGGTGTGGAAGTCACTCTACTGGTTTTAAAACAATAATAAGAAAAAAAGAAACCATAATTCATGAAGAAGTATCTGATTCACTCCATCTGAAATCTACTAAAGCAGTATTTGGAATTATTAGGATAATTGTGCATATAATAATAACTATTGTGATTGAAGTTCGTTGCATTGTATTTAGGATTTCAGTTTCTCTTGACTAGTCTTATCTTAGATATATCCTCCCCAACCACCCCCCTACCAGTTCTCCTCCTCACTCTCTTTTAATTGCCACTAGGGTATTTTAGTTTTGTTTTCCAATCTCTTATATCGGCAGAGTGCTAGACTTTTTTAAAATTGGTCTGCAAGGAGAGATTGCTTTGAGGGACATCTTTGTTGAATATGTACATTTACTAAGTTATATGCCAGACGTTTCATGAATATGTGATCTCATTAAAAAAATGATATTATATGATAAAGTTTTTCTAATATAGGAGAAGAACTATCTTATTTTTTTTTTTTTTTTTGAGACAAACTTTCATTCTTGTTGTTCAATGGTGTGATCTCAGCTCACCACAACCTCCGCCTCCCAGGCTCAAGCAATTCTCCTGCCTCAGCCTCCTGAGTAACAGGGACTACAGGCATGAGCCACCACGCCCAGCTAATTTTGCATTTTTAGTAGAGATGGGGTTTCTTCATGTTGGTCAGGCTGGTCTCGAACTCCCAACCTTAGGTGATCTGGCCGTCTCAGCCTCCCAAAGTGCTGGGATTACAGGTGTGAGCCACCACACCCGGCGAAGAACTATGTTTAAATTTTTTTTTTTTTAACACTTTATAAAGTTAAGGTATATTCGGGCCCCAGGCTAAGAGACAAGTCCAGCTAAGATCAAATTCCTTTGAGTTTAGAAGAGGGAGAAATTGTAAGTCAAAATTAAAAATAATTTTGTCATTTTAAATTTAGGAAAAATCCTTTATTTGTTCTGATGAAAATGTCAGTAGTCATGGAACTGTGGTAAAAATAATGAAAAAATCACTGGCCTGGGTCTGCTTAAATTGAAAACATTTTTAAATTAAAGTGTGACAGTATTTTGTGCTTCCATTGCCTAGCCACGTCCCATCTTATTCCTTTATTCAATTCTTCTCTGGGTATGAGGTTGCTTTAATTCTTAAATTAAACCTTAAGGTATGTCATCCTGCTGCTTGATCTTTCTATTTCTATGCTACTTCTGAGGGACTCATAACAGACCATTTTCATCTCTCCTTTTCCTAGATTACTAAAAGGAGCTACTTTTTAAAAAGAGATTGTTATTTATTTTTAGTTGGAGGTTTTTTATTGCAAAATATTTTTTAATTGGCTTAAGCAAATATGTGCCAGTTTGTCCTAACTGGCAGGCGGTGCTCATAATGTTAGTTGTTAGTATTACAGTAAAATTCCCCACAGTGACAAATCCACTGGATCAGATGCTAATTATAGTTATTAATGAACTAGCAATTATTTGTGGCAAAAAACCCAGGTCACCTAAAAAAAAACAAAGGAAATATGCACAGAAATCTGCAAGAGATTGAAGGATTAAAGAGGTTGTGGTAAAGAAAGCCTTGGGCCTTTCGTCATCCCCTCCTCCTTTGTGGTAAGTAGTTCCACTGGCTGTGAGTTCACTCATTTCAGAGCTGAGAGTTCACTGAACATCTATCCACTTTTCCTTACGATTATGATTTTTAGCTTTTATTATAATTAAATATACCACAGTAGGAAATAAGAATATTTTTAAAATATAGCTTATTTTAAAAATGTAGTTTGTTTTTAAAAGATTCATCTTTTCAGGCAGTTTTGTCATCTTCAGTGAAAAGGTATAAATAAATGAGTTTCTGAAATTCTGTCTTTTAAAAAACAGAAATTATGTATTTAAAAAAGCAGTTCATAGTCACACAAATTTGATGGAACTTTGTGTGACTATGAATTGCTATATTTCAAATTTTGTTGCTACTGTTGAATTGTGGTACTGAAATGAAGAATATAGCTTTTAAGCTTTATGGTATCTTAGATTATGCATTGGTCAATCATATATCAAATATTACTTAATTACAGTTCAGCCAAGTTAACTTCTGTTACCACTGTTCCCCTTAAAAAGCGTACCAAATTTTTTTCTGAACACATGGCAGGGCATGGTATGGAAATTAATAATTCTTATTCTTTTTTTTTTTTTTTTTTTGAGATGGAGTCTCGCTCTGTTGCCCAGGCTGGAGTGCAGTGACCGGATCTCAGCTCACTGCAAGCTCCGCCTCCCGGGTTTACGCCATTCTCCTGCCTCAGCCTCCCGAGTAGCTGGGACTACAGGTGCCCGCCATCTCGCCCGGCTAATTTTTTTTGTATTTTTTAGTAGAGACAGGGTTTCACCGTGTTAGCCAGGATGTTCTCGATCTTCTGACCTCGTGATCCACCCGTCTCGGCCTCCCAATAATTCTTATTCTAACAGTATTAAATCTCTTAACATGAGAAACCTGACCTAAACATGGAAGATGTTATTATGATATTTACAACAACTTTATTTCTCTTTGAAGGAAGAGAAAATGAGTTTAGCTGTAGGATACATGTCCAGTGAACACTAAGAATTTATTACTACAGGCAGGAGAGTATGGAGTAAAAACAAGTACAGTATATAACCCTAATATCAAAGAAAAGTAAAAACCACTTATCTTAGAATATATCAGACTTGGGCTGGGCGCGGTGGCTCACGCCTGTAATCCAAGCACTTTGGGAGGCTGAGGCAGGTGGATCACGAGGTCAGGAGTTCAAGAGCAGCCTGAACAACATGGTGAAACCCTGTCTCTACTAAAAATATAAAAATTAGCTGGGCGTGGTGGCACGCTCCTGTAATCCCAGCTACTCAGGAGGCTGAGGCAGGAGAATTGCCTGAACGTGGGAGGCAGAGGTTGTAATGAGCAGAGATTGCACCATTGCACTCCAGCCTGGGCGATGGAGTGAGACTCCATCTCAAACAAACAAACAAACAAAAATTAGACACATTGTTACTCAAATCATTCAGGGAATGTAATTATATATAGCTGTTATAAACCTATCAGTAAGGATTAGTTCCATAAACTTGCAGCTGTTTTATGTTACTGAATTTATGACCTTTCCCATCCAAATGTTAATATGGAAGATGTGCTTTACACTTTTATACAAATAATAAATACTCCCCCCAAAAAACAAAACAAAATTTCAGCAAATTCCAATTTAGAAGTCATATACCTTAGATTAAGAAAGATTTAAAAGCGATGCCAGACAAATATGTGCATCTTTCTTGAATTCTGATTCATCTCTAAAACGACATGCATGAAATAGCCAAGGAAATGTGAATACTGTATTTTAGGTGAAATTAGAGGAATTTTTGTTTTATATCATTTTTAGATGTGATACTATTATATGTTTTCTTTCAAAATCTTCATCTGTTACATATACAAACTGAAGTATTTATTGATGAAATAATGTATGGAATTTACTTTTAAATAATTCAGAAGCTGAGTAAAAGATTAGGTTAAACAAGATGGGCTAAGTGTTGGTAATTTTGAAATTTAGTGCTCGGTACCCAGTGGTTCATTATATTAGTGTCTCTGCTCCTGTATGCATTTGAAAATTTTTCATAATGCGTTTTTAAATGCATAATTTCAGAAACTCATTCATTTACATATTTTCACTGAAGATTTGACATTCATGCTTCATAGAATATGTGACCTGACACAATATCTTATAAATAATAAACTAGTACATCAAAATTTAAATTCTGTTCAGGCTGTCATCTATGAAATTAGGGAACAAGAATAGATTATTTCTGGAGTCCCTTCCAACTCTGAATTTCTAGAAATCTAAAGAAATTAAGTGGAGAGGCCGGTGTGGTAGCTCACGCCTATAATCCCAGCAGTTTGGGAGGCTGAGTTGGGGGGATCACGAGGTCAGGAGATCGAGACCATCCTGGCTAACACAGTGAAACCCCATCTCTACTAAAAATACAAAAAGTTAGCCGGGCATGGTGGCGGGCGCCTGTAGTCCCAGCTACTCGGGAGGCTGAAGCAGGAGAGTGGCGTGAACCCAGGAGGTCGAGCTTACAGTGAGCCGAAATCATGCCACTGCACTCCAGCCTGGGCAACACAGCGAGGCTCCATCTCAAATTAAAAAAGAAGAAATTAAGTGGAGAGACTTCAAATAGCTTCAGTAAACATCATCAGCATAGGGGAAGGATTGCCTTGTCTTTTACATTAGAAATATAGATGTAATGATATTGGAACCTGAGTTTCTGGAAGATAGGACAGGACCTTTTTATACTCCAAGTGCTTAATACATAATAGGTGCTCCTCAAATGTGTTTTGAATGAATTAATCCTTCCTGTTTTCCAGAGTCATTAGTATAGAACCCATTAACACTGCTATCAGTTTAATCTATTGGTTTTTTTTAATGTGTATTTTTATTTTATTTATTTTAAGTTCCAGGATACATGTACAAGATGTGCAGGTTTGTTACATAGGTAAACATGTGCCATGGTGGTTTGCTGCAGTATCAACCCACCACCTAGGTATTAAGCCCAGTATGCATTAGCTATTTATCTTGATATTCTCCCTCCTCCCATGCCCCCTGACAGACCCCAGTGTATGTTGTTCCCTTCCCCGTGTCCATGTGTTATCAATCTTCAGCTCCCACTTGTAAGTGAGAACATGCAGTGTTTGGTTTTCTGTTCCTGTGTTAGTTTGCTGAGGTTAATGGCTTCTAGCTCCAGCCATATCCCTGTCAAGGACATGATCTTGTTCCTTTTTATGACTGCGTAGTATTTCATGGAGTGTATGTACCACATTTTCTTTATCCATCTATTATAGATGGGCATTTGGGTTGATTCCGTGTCTTTGCTATTGTGAACAGTGCTGCAATGAACATATGTGTGCACGGATCTTTATAACAGAATGATTTATATTCTTTTGAGTATATACCCAGTAATGCGATTGGTGGGTCAAATGGTATTTCTGCCTCTAGATTGCTGAAGAATCACCACATTGTCTTCCACAACAGTTGAACTAATTTGCATTTCCACCAACACTGTAAAAGCATTCCTATTTCTCCATAGCTTTGCCAGCATCTGTTGTTTCTTGACTTTTTAATAATTGCCATTCCGCCTGGCATGAGATGGTGTTTCATTGTGGTTTTGCTTTGCATTTCTCTAATCATCAGTGATGAGCTTTTTTCGTGTTTGTTGGCCACATAAATGTCTTTTGAGAAGTGTCTGTCCATGTCCTTTGCCCACTTTTTAATGGCATTGTTTTTTTTCTTGTAAATTTGTTTAATTTCCTTTTAAATTCTGGATATTAGACCTTGTTCAGATGGATAGATTGCAAAAATCTTCTCCCACTCTGTAGGTTGCTTGTTCACTCTGATGATAGTTTCTTTTGCTGTGCAGAAGCTCTTTCGTTTAATTAGATCCCATTTGTCAATTTTTGGTTTTGCTGTAGTTGCTTTTGACATTTTCATCATAAAATCTGCCTGTGCCTGTGTCCTAAATGGTATTGCCTAGATTTTCTTTTAGGGTGTTTACAGTTTTGGGTTTTACATTTTAGTTTTTTTTTTTTTTTTCTTGAGATGGAGTCTCACTCTGTTGCCCAGGCTGGAGTGCAGTAGCGTGATCTCGGCTCACTGCAAGCTCCACCTCCTAAGTTCAAGTGATTCTCCTGCCTCAGCCTCCCAAGTATCTGGGATTACAGGTGTGCACCACTATATCTGGCTAATGTTTGTATTTTTAGTAGAGGCGGGGTTTCACCATGTTGGCCAGGCTGTTCTTGAACTCCTGACCTCAGGTGATCCACCTGGCTCGACCTCCCAAAGTGCCGGGATTACAGGCATGAGCCACCACACCCAACCACATTTAAGTTTTTATTCCATCTTGAGTTAATTTTTGTATAAGGTATAAGGAAAGGGATCCAGTATTAATTTTCTGGATATGGCTAGCCAGTTCTCCCAGCACCTTTTATTAAATAGGGAATCCTTTCCCCATTGCTTGTTTTTGCCTGGTTTGTCAAAGATCAGATGGTTGTAGATGTGTGGTCTTATTTCTGAGTTCTCTATTTTATTCCATTGGTCTATGTGTCTGTTTTTGTACCAGTACCATGCTGTTTGGGTTACTGTAGCCTTGTAGTATAGTTTGAATGAAGTCAGCTAGAGTGATACCGTCAGCTTTGTTCTTTTTGCTTAGAATTATCTTGGCTATACAGACTCTTTTTGGTTCCATATGAATTTTAAAGTAGTTTTTTCTAATTTTATGAAGAATTTCAATGGTAGTTTAATGGGAATAGCATTGAATCCATAAATTACTTTGGGCAGTATGGCCATTTTCATGATACTGATTCTTCCTATCTATGAGCATGGAATGTTTTTCCATTTGTTTGTGTCCTCTCTGATTTCCTTGAGCAGTGGTTTGTAGTTCTTCTTGAAGAGATCCTTCACTTCCCTTGTTAGCTATATTCCTAGGTGTTTTATTCTCTTTGTAGCAATTGTGAATGGGAGTTCATTCATGATTTGGCTCTCTGCTTTTCTGTTGTTGGTGTATAGGAATGCTTGTGATTCTTGCACATTGATTTTGTATACTGAGACTTTGCTAAAGTTGCTTACAGCTTAAGAAGCTTTTGAGCTGAGATGATGGGTTTTCTAGTTATAAGATCATGTCATCAGCAAACAGAGGCAGTTTGACTTCCTCTTTTCCTATTTTAATACCCTTTCTTTCTCTTGCCTGACTGACCTGGCGAGAACTTCCAATACTATGTTGAATAGAAGTGGTGAGAGAGAGAGCATCCTTGTCTGGTTTTCAAGGGGAATGCTTCCAGCTTTTGCCCATTCAGTATGATAATTGGCAGTGGGTTTGCCATAAATGACTTAATTATTTTGAGGTATGTTCCATCAGTACCTAGTTTATTGAGAGTTTTTAACATGAAGGAATATTAAATTTTGTCAGAGGCCTTTTCTGCATCTGTTGAGATAATCATGTGGTTTTTGTCTTTAGTTCTGTTTATGTGATGAATTATGTTTATTGATTTGCATATGTTGAACAAGCTTTGCATGCTGGGTATGAAGCTGACTTAATCATGGTGGGTAAGCTTTCTGACATGCTGCTGGATTTGGTTTGCCGTTATTTTATTGAGGATTTTTGCATTGATGTTCATCAGGTATATTGGCCTGAAGTTTTCTTTTTTTGTTGTCATCTCTGACAGGTTTTGGTATCAGGATGATGCTGGCTTCTTAAAATGAGTTAGGGAGGAATCCCTCCTTTTCAATTGTTTGGAATAGTTTCAGAAGAAAGGGTATCAGCTCCTCTTTGTATTTCTGGTAGAATTCAACTATAAAACCATCTGGTCCTGGGCTTTTTTGGATTGGTAGGCTATTTCTTACTGCCTCAATTTCAGAACGTTTTGGTCTATTCAGGGATTCAACTTCTTCCTGGTTCAGTCTTGGTAGGGTGTATGTGTCCAGGAATTTACCCATTTCTTCTAGATTTTCTAGTTTATTTACATAGAGGTGCTTATAGTATTCTCTGATGCTTGTTTGTATTTCTGTGGGGTCAGTGGTAATGTCCCCTTTATCATTTTTTATTATATCTATTTGATTCTTTTCTTCTTCTTCTCCTTCTCCTTCACCTTCTTCTCCTTCTCCTTCTTCTCCTTCTTCTCCTTCTTCTCCTTCATGGAGTTTCACTCTTGTTGCCCAGGCTGGAGTGCAATGGTGCAATCTCGGTTCACTGCAACCTTTGCCTCCCAGGTGCAAGAGGTTCTCACCTTCTTCTTCTTCTTCTCCTTCTTCTCCTTCATGGAGTTTCGCTCTTGTTGCCCAGGCTGGAGTGCAGTGGTGCAATCTCGGTTCACCGCAACCTTTGCCTCCCAGGTTCAAGAGATTCTCCTGCCTCAGCCTCACAAGTAGCTGGGATTACAGGCATGTGCCATGCCTAGCTAATTTTGTATTTTTAATAGAGACAGGTTTCTCCATGTTGGTCAGGCTGGTCTCAAACTCCTGACCTCAGGTAGTCTGCCTGCCTCATCCTCCCAAAGTGCTGGGATTACAGATGTGAGCCACTGCATCTGGCCTCTTTTCTTTTTTATTAGTCTAGCTAGTAGTCTGTTTTATGAATTTTTTTTTTTCCCCAAAAAACCAGCTCCTGGATTCATTGATTTTTTTGTAAGGGTTTTTCATGTGTCTGTCTCCTTCAGTTCTGCTCTGAACTTGGTTATTTCTTGTCTTCTGCTAGGTTTGGGGTTTGTTTGCTCTTCGTTCTCTAGTTCTTTTAGTTGTGATGTTAGGATGTCAATTTGAGAGCTTTCTAGCTTTTTCATGTGGTCATTTAGTGCTATAAATTTCCCTCTTAACACTGCTTTGGCTGCATCCCAGAGATTCTGTTAACATTGTCTCGTTGTTCTTATTGGTATCAAATAACTTCTTGGTTTCCGCCTTAATTTCATTATTTACCCAGGAGTCATTCAGGAGCAGGTTCTTCAGTTTCCGTGTAGTTGTGTGGTTTCAAGTGAATTTCTTAACCTTGAGTTCTAATTTGATTGCGCTATGGTCTGAGAGACTGTTATGATTTCACTTATTTTGCATTTGCTGAGGAGTGTTTTACTTCCAATTACGTGATTGATTTTAGAGTAAGTGCCATGTGGTACCGGGAAGAATGTATATTCTATTGTTTTGGCGTGGAGAGTTCTGCGTGGGTATCTATCAGGTCCACTTGATCCAGAGTTGAGTTCAAGTTCTGAATATCTTTTTAGATTTTCTGTCTCGATGATCTGTCTAATATTGACAGTGGGGTGTTTAAGTCACCCACTATTACAGTGTGGGAGTCTTAAATCTCTTTGTAGGTCTCTAAGAACTTATTTTATGAATCTGGGTGCTCCTGTATTGGGTATATATATATATTTAGGATAGTTAGGTCTTCTTGTTGAATTGAGCCTTTTACCATTATGTAATGCCCTTCTTTGTCTTTTTTGATCTTTGTTGGTTTACAGTCTGTTTCGTCAGAAAGTAGGGTTTCAACCCCTGCTTTTTTCTGTTTTCCATTTGCTTGGTAGATTTTCCTCCATCCCTTTATTTTGAGCCTGTGTGTGTCTTTGCACACAAGATGAATCTCTTGACTATGACACACCAGTGGGTCTTGACTCCTTATTCCAGCTTGCACTTATGTGTCTTTTAATTGGGGCATTTAGCCCATTTACATTTAAGGTTAATATTATTATGTGTAAATTTGATCCTGTCATCATGATGCTAGTTGGTCATTCTGCAGACTTGTTAATGTAGTTGCTTCATAGTGTTACTGGTCTGTGTACTTCAGTATGTTTCTGTAGTGGCTGGTAGCAGTTTTTTCCTTTCCATATTTAGTGCTTCCTTCAGGAGCTCTTGCAAGGCAGGTCTGGTGGTGACAAATTCCCTCAGCATTTGCTTGTCTCAAGAGGATTTTATTTCTACTTCGCTTAGGAAGCTTAGGTGGGCCAGATATGAAATTCTGGGTTGGAAATTATTTTCTTTAAGAATGTTGAATATTGGCCTCCAGTCTCTTCTGGCTTGTAGGGTTTCTGCTGAGAGGTCTGCTGTCAGTCTGATGGGCTTCCCTTTGTAGGTGATCTGGCCTTTCTGTCTGGCTGCCCTTACCACTTTTTCTTGCATTTCAACCTTGGTGAATCTGACGATTATGTGTCTTGGGGTCGATCTTCTCATGGAGTATCTTACTGGGGTTCTCTGGATTTTCTGAATTTGCATGTTGGCCTGTCTTGCTAGGCTGGGGAAGTTCTCCTGGATGATATCCTGAAGTGTGTTTTCCAACTTGGTTTCATTCTCTCCCATCTCTTTTAGGTACCCCAATCATTCATAGGTTAGGTCTTTTTATATAATCCCATAATTCTTGGAGGTTATGTGTGCTCCTTTTCGTTCATTTTTCGCTAATTTTGTCTGCCTGTGTTATTTCAGCAAGATAACCTTCAAGCTCTGAAATTCTTTCCTCCACTTGGTCTGTTTGACTATTGATACTTGTGGGTTGCATCGTGAAGTTCTCATGTTGTGTTTTTCAGCTCCTTCAGGTCATTTATATTCCTGTGTAAACTGGTTATTCCGGTTAACAGCTCCTGTAGTGTTTTATCGTGGTTCTTAGCTTCTTTGCATTGGGTTAGAACATGCTCCTTTAGCTCAGCGAAGTTTGTTATTACCCACCTTCTAAAGCCTACTTCTGTCAGTTTGTCCATCTCAGCCTCAGCCAGTTCTGTACCCTTGCTGGAGAGGTGTTGCAATAATTTGGAGGAGAAGAGGCACTCTGGCTTTTTGAGTTTTCAGCATTTTTCCATTGATTCTTTCTCATCTTTGTGACTTTACCTCCAGTCTTTGAGGCTGCTGGCCTTTGGATGGGGTTTTTGTGGGGACTTTTTGGTTGATGCTGTTGTTGCTTGCTGTTTGTTTTCTTTTAACAGTCGGGCCCCTCTTCCGTAGAGCTGCTGCGGTTTGCTGGGCCCACTCCAGACCTTATTGTCCTGGGTCCCTCCTACACCTGGAGGTGTCACCAGTGGAGGCTACAGAACAGCAAAGGTGGCTGCCTTCTCCTTCCTCTGGGAGCTTCATCCCAAAGGGGCACCAACCTGATGCCAGCAGGAATGCTCCTGTGTAAGGTGTCTAGCGACCCCTGTTGGGAGGTCTCACCCAGTCGGAGCATGGGATCAGGGACCTGCTTAAGGAAACACTCTGGCCACCCCTTGGTGCAGGGGTTGAGCTGTGCTGGGGGGAATCCCACTCATCCAGACTGCCAGGATTCCTCAGAGCTAGCAGGAGGAAGGACCAAGTCCACTGATCCGCAGAGACCAGGGCTGCCCCTCCCCAGAGTGGTTTTGTCCAGGGAGATCAGAGTTCTATCAGTAAACCCCTGGTTGGAGTTGCTGAAATTCCTGCAGGGAGGCCTCGCTCAGTGAGGAGGATGGGTCCATGCTCAGTTTAAAGAGGCAGTCTGGCCATGATCTGCCACAGCCACTGTGCCGCGCTGTGGAGAATTCCGCCGGGGTCGAAACCACCCAGTCTCCCTGGCACTGGCAGGGGAAAA
>NC_045437.1:74730115-74737615 GCF_002776525.5 Piliocolobus tephrosceles | reverse complement strand
TCTGCAGAGAAAGCATTCTTTTATATTTGTAATATATTCTTGAATTATAATGTGCATGCCTTCTATAATATGATTACCCATATGGAATGTTCACAAAGAAACATTTTGTCCTACTACATGTGTGTTTCTGTCAGACTGACACAGACTGAATTAAATTTTTTCTGAGCAGCATTTGCTTCTATATTTTGTGTTTCTACTTTTCTCACATAGACCTGATTGCATAAGCATTCACTGGTGCACCTACAGTATTTATTCCAGTGGTTATAATGGGTTATAGACAACTTGACACAGATGGTTGCGGAATGCTTAAGAGTCCTCGTTCAGAGATTTGGTATAAGTTTTTTAAACATCTGACTTTTTGAATTGTGCTTGTTTTAGAGAGTGGTAACTCTAGACAAAAATGGCATGTTTTAGAGTTTTTCAGGATTACCATTCTTTTTTGATACCTACTTACTATGGATACTTTTCTAACCTAGGTATTTCATTATCCTGAACTTGTTCTGCCCCACCCAGACCCTCTCATGTTTTTGTTTTCCTTCCTTCTTCCCCATTGAAACATGTCTGTTCTGTGTTTCTTCAACCAAGTGTCTACATCTCTCACTACTACTTCTAATGATAATCCCCTTTGCTTATATGCAAAATGATTCTTTATGTGTATTTTACCAGAAGGATTCATACTAAATAAAGGGGGTTAAGAGGGAATCTTAGATAATAAGCAGTGCATTAAATTGAAGCCTTCAGATGGCAGTTCATGTTTATTTTTTTCATTTGTTGCCAGCACCTGTCTGTTAACTACAAATAGGTCAAAATCAACCCATGGTGCTTATTGAAAGCATAGAAGGCTTGTTAGGGGAGGGGAGTTTTTTTAAACCAGCCATCTAAAATGATTCTGACAATTTGAGAGCCAGTCAAATTTATTAGTGTCTATAATAGTTGGAGTTTAAGTTCAATGAGAAAATACTGCGGAGAAAGCTGACTTTTGTTGCTTCGCAGATCACAGATCAGCCATTGAAAAAGTTGCATGCATACAAACTATACTGTAAACTCTGAAGATAGGTTTCACAACATAAGAATTCAGAACAGTAGTTTTCAACTAGGCACCACAATTACCTTTTTTAGTTTCCTGTCACTGATGTAACACATTACCACAAACTTAGTGGCTTAAAACGGTGCAGATGTATTATTATCTTTCAAGGTGTCAGCATGACCATGTTCCTTCTGGAGCTCCAGGGGAAAATCCAATTTGGTTTTTTTTTTTTTTTTTTTTTTTGACTTTTTGACTTTTTGTAAAGGCAGCCCGCATTCCTTGGTTCATGGCTCTTTTCCATCTTCAAAGCCAGCAATGGCCAATTGAGTTGTTTTCATGCTGTATCACTCTGACACTGACTCTCCTGCCTCTCTCGTTCACTTATAGGTCTATGTGATTACATTGGCCCTCCCAGAAAATCCAAAATGACCTCCCATCTCAAAGTCAACTTATTGGCAACCTTAATTCCCTTTTGCCACATAATGTTACATATTCATTGGTTCTGTGGATTAGGACCTAGACACCTTTGGGGGGATGTTTTTCTGTATACCACCTCACTTATAGAACCTGTGGGAAGAGGGAGGTGACTCAGATACTCATGTCTCACCCCAACCCTATCAAATTGCAGAGGAACAGGAGGGCAGGGCAATGGCACTCATAGAGGCCATTTCCATGAAGAGCAGAACCCAGGACCACACCCAGACTTGTATTCTCTGATCATGATGTTGATTGTACCATGGGGATCACTCACTAGTCTTAGAGTTCAAATGCAGCCCTGCTGTGGAGATTATGGCCATCTGCCTAATGAAGCAATTCGTATTTGAGGTGGTTCTGCTTAACTACAGTTAAGGAAATTAAGAGAAATTTGAAATTTTCAGATCAGTCATATTAAATAAAGTTTCCTATCTTCCTAGTACTCTCTTTGATGCTTCAAGTTAGAAAATTTAACACTTATATTTCAAAATTTTTTACCAATTTTTACTTATTCTACTTTAGAATCAGAATTATAATAGCATTTCTTTTTTTTTTTTTTTTCCGAGACGGAGTCTCGCTCTGCCGTCCAGGCTGAACTGCAATTGTGCGGTCTCGGCTCACTGCAACCTCTGCCTCCCGAGTTCAAGCGATTCTCCTGCCTCAGCCTCCAGAGTAGTTGGGGTTACAGGTGCCCACCACCATGCCTGGCTGATTTTTATACTTTTAGTAGAGATGGGGTTTCACCATGTTGGCCAGGCTGGTCTCCAACTGCTGACCTCGTGATCCGCCCGCCTCGGCCTCCCAAAGTGCTGAGATTACAGGCATGAGCCACTGTGCCCGGCCTATAATAACATTTCTTAGTGAAACATTTATCTCAAGATAATGGAGATATAAATCTCAAATGAAATGAATTTTTATCCAGATGTTTTAAAATATTTGCCATCAAATACAATTATAGGCACAGATAACTAATGGGTGCTATTAAGGTAGTAGAGAATTAAAAAGTTATTTACATTTTTCAAAAATCATGCAAAAACACAATTCACATACTGTGATTATTTACCTGGCTAATTCTTTTTTGTTTGGTATGAAATTATTCTTGTCTAGGCTTAGCACTTTGTTAGTTACATGGGATACAAGAGTATATATAAAGTTAGTGTGAAAATTAAATTATAACACGTCAGATGGAATGTGATTAAGATCATAATGGGCTGGAGTAGGGTCAGGAAGAGTTGAATAGATAAATTGGGACTTGAACTGAGCATTACATTTTGGGTAGTAATTAATATTTAACTAAATATGATTTATAATGATTTACTGTGATTTAAGTAAATCATAGAATAAACAAGTGAGTACTGTGTGCCAGACTGGCAAAAATAAGGGGAACACTAAAATTTAGGATGAAAATACAGTGTGTCAGTATGTTTAGAGGGCTGAACATTTAGATGTTTTAAAGGCTTATTTTTTCATCAAAGTGTTATAGGTCTATGAAATCTTGTTCTTAAAATGAAGGGACACTTTTCTGAAAAGACCCAACACAAGAAGAGATGGAAAATTGTTTCATATCATATGATTATTTCCCTGGCTAGTTCTTTTTTTCAAAGATTACTGTGTATCAGACTTTGTGCCTTAAACCAAACTGGCGACTTCATTTTTCCCCTCCCTGGGAGCGAAGTATGGAAAGGAACACCAAGTGTCCACTACTGTCTCCTAGTGGACTAAACTAAAATGAGAGGAACAGTGGGAAGAAATAGATAATAAAGACTACAGAAGGGGAGCTAAAAGAATTTGCCATAAATTGAACAGAGAGTTCACGCAAGCAAACCTCAGTAGATTGTAGAACTACATTCATGCCGTGGGAAATCTCGGAATGACTTAGCTGTGACTTCTTTCCTGTTGGCATGGTGTCTTTTTCAGTAAACTCTTAAGGAAAACAAGCAAAAAGTACTACAACTTGATGATAAGGTGGGTGGGCAATATCCTGTATAGAAATGAAACTATGTTCTGGAAGAGTTGGATTTATTTCTGGACACCGACCTTTTTAAAAGCAATGCATCATTCTCCATCCAACAAATGCTGCCATAGCCAGTAATATGTTGGCTTGTCCATTTTCGACTTGTAGTACAAAATAAATGAAAGCCAAGGACATTACAATTGGGAGGGAAAGAGGACTATTATTTAAAAGGCTTTTAAATGATGTCACTATATATTCTTTTAACAACATCCTCTAAAAGCCTTTGAAAAAATAGTCCCTTCCTCCCTCAGTTGTTAACAAAGACCATACTGGGGACTGCTCTTTAAAAGGCTGTTAAATGGTGATACTATATTTTTTAACATCAACATCATTTAGAAACCTTTTAGAGAACAGTTCTCTTCACCCACAACTAACAGAGGAGGGAAAAACAGATGTGGGGGAAGGGATTACTTTTTTAAAGACCTTTGGATGGTACTACCAATAAATACAGCAATATTGTTATAAAAGCCTTTTTCCAATGATGATTCAGCTTTTTGATATGTACTTTTAACCTCATGACCCTCTGTTATCTGACAGATTGGTGTTTTAACGTTGCCTGAAAACTCAATTTACTAATAATCCCAATAATGCCTTTTATTGAACTTTCTGCAGTTTAAAAATCAATTTCACATATATGGCCTCATTTGATCCTCACGACAACTCAGTGAAACAGACAGGATATGTTTAATTAGCCCCATTTTACAGAAGAGGAAAACAGAAGCTCTGAGGTTGTGATTTAACTAAGGTCTCACCATTTAATATGTGGCTGAGTTCAAACTATAACCGAGATTGTTTGATATCTGGTCTCATACCCCCTGCAGTTTTCTGGGGGTACCTTCATTGCTTTTTTTAAAAAGTGGTATTCATCATCAGTCTTTTCAACATGTCCAAATACTGAGTTAATTCCTTACAATTAGTATAAAAGTGGGATTCTGTCATTTCAGTACTAAAGATAGGTATCTAGTAGAAATTTTATTAACAAATAATCCTGAGGAAGTAAAGAAGTGTAAACTATTGTCTCAAGGTGTGGTTGTCCCCTGTGATGTGGCATTCAGACTTTCCCTGAGATTCCTTTGCCTTATGATGTATACTTATAAAATTATCACTTGAAATCCACTTTCAGACATGCAGCTTATTAAATAACTAATATTTTAAAGACAATTCTAATCTCATTTTATGGATTTGTTTTTAAAAGTTGTTTGTTAAGGATGCCGATTATAATTAAGACCACATTCAAAAACGGTTCCTCAACTGTCATTAATCTTTGGAAAGAAATAATAAATGCTGGTTCTTTCCACTTTGTGTAGTTCCCTGAAGGAGAGAAAACTCCCCACGAGCTTGCATGACTAACCTTTACTTTCATTTATCATAAGGAACATTTTGTGTTTATCGGAAAAGGAATTATAGCTTATTGCTTGACAGAAATGACACTGAAGAATATTATATTTCAGTCTTAGCTCTGCCACTATTTTTTCTTTTATGCTAATAAACGTTGTCTTTAATAATAATTAAAGAAGGAGACTTTCACCAGCAACACACTCTCACATGCAGTGTTGCACTGACTCCTCAAAAGAATCCTATCAATTAGGTACAAATACAAGCACAGAGAAGTTAAATGATTTTCTTCTCATCAAATAGCTTGAAGGCCTTCTAACTTAAAATCCAGTGTTTTCCTTCGTACCACTGCCAGCTGTAATTCTGCCACACGAGAAGGAAACTAACCATTCTTACTTCTGAAGAAAAATGCTTCATCCTTCATATGTTAAAAATAGGTATAGCCTGAGAAGACCTGGCCAGTGCCACAGTGCAAGAGTGAGGCTCAATCCCAGGACTTGACCCGGAAGAGCCATGCAGCCAGGTGCCTTTGCCATGAAGAAAACCAGGCCTTGTGTAGTAAATCACATTCTCTCCATCCCCACCTCCTCACTGAAAATTTTAAAATACTACACTCAGATCAAGGGGAATAATGTTTATATAAGCGAGTGTGTGTGTATGTGTGTCTGTCTGTTCTGTCCTATCATCTCAGGGAACCCATTTCCCCATCCTTGCCCTGCATCAGGAAATTCTCAGCAACTTATGGTACCTGGAACTGGCATCTAGGATGTATAAGGATCCTTTTCCCTTCTGTCAGAGTCGAAGAAAGCATCTGTAGTTTAAAATCACTATACCCCTAATAAAATTCCCTTTCCAATTTGTATGTCTACTAAGACATACTTCTTTCCTTATCTCCAGGACCTCTTCTAGGTGACATCCACATCCTTCATTAAGGGGGATCCATGTCCCTAAGTCCCAATTCACTCAAATGCAAGGCAACACAGCCAGCTTTTAGAGGCCACAGTCCCATCTCTGAGATATGTAGAACAGCTTACGGTTTCCCTGATACACTTTTGTAAGGTTCATGGCCTAGCTTTTCTCTGAGAATCTCCATTTGGATCTTGAAGTCCTTTTGTAAATCTGTTCAGTAGGGCCTCATTCATAATGGCTGATAATTCTATCTTTGACGAAATCATTGTTACTACCAAGATTGTTTGTGTGAAGTTCAGCTGTTCCTTTTAGGCCATTCTGCTTTCATCCTCATCTTTCTTCCTTTTATGGGGCCCATTCCATCTTCCTATTCCCTCTTCCCTTCCTTGTCATTCTTATCTTTGGATCTCTTAATCACTTATCCATATTCAGTGAAGATCTTAGTATTTCATACATAATCTCTCTGGCCCACCATCATGTTGGGGAACTGCAGTGTTCATATTCATAACCTGTGCAACATGTAACCTCACAGTGTCTTGATCTGTTCAATTCTAATAACTTCACCTGCACTGAACTTCAGTTTCTCATCCTTTCAATTCTGAAATCTTACTCCCTTACTTGTGCCTATCATGCTCCTCAGGCCCTTCATGCCTCCAGCTGTTTATATTTAGCCTAGATTTAAAACAACCCTGAAAGACAGGTGCTAGTGTCCCCATTTCACGGACTTGAAAATTGAGATCCCTTCAGCTTAAGTAACTTTTCTGGTGTTACAGGGCTAGTAAGACATGTCCTATGTATAAAACCAATTTCAGCTCAAATCTGTTTAGTTTCAAAGCCCTGCGTTTCCCACCACACCTCACTGCTGAGTATATGAAGGAGTTATACAACTCCAAGAGAATTATTTTGTATAGCAGCTTATGGTACAGCTCAGAGTATAATGAATCTAATGACGGGGGCAAATTAGAGGGACCTTGTATAGTATAAGCAAGAGAAGTCATAAGGGAGCAAAAGATGGGAAGGGACACCAAATTGTTATGGTTACCTGAGGGGGGGCTTTTCTTTTCTTTCCTTCTTTTTTTTTTTTTTTTTTTGTGACAGAGTCTTGCTCTGTTGCCAGGCTGGAGTGTGCTCTGTCGCCAGGCTGGAGTGCAATGGTGCGATCTCAGCTCACTGCAACCTCTGCCTCCCGGGTTCAAATGATTCTCCTGCCTCAGCCTCCTGAGTCACTGGGATTTCAGGCGTGCACCACTACGCCCAGCTAATTTTTATATTTTTAGTAGAGATGGGGTTTCACCATATTGGTCAGGCTGGTCTCGAACTCCTGACCTCGTGATCCATCCACCTTGGTCTCCCAAAGTGCTGGGATTACAGGTGTCAGCTGCTGCGCCCGGCTGGGACTTTACTTTTCTTATATTTTCATACTATTTAAATTATTTTCAATAAACAGATAATACTTTTGTAATTAGAAAAGATTTAAAAATATCTTCAGTGTTAATGAAGACTTGAATTAAGCTGGTGGTAGAGGGACAGAAAAGAGGAAATGAATGCAGGAGACAGTGAATTTGTTTTCTAATCAATGTGAGGACGTCAAAGATAATGCCAAAGTTCTGAACTTGGTTATAATGGGAGAAGACACTAGCATTTTCTTTTTTATATTATATTGTTGATCTTGTGAATGAAAAAGCAGTAGAACTACTAAGATCACGTAATTATCACATCTGTCAAATCATAGCTTAACAAT
>NC_045437.1:74635384-74727605 GCF_002776525.5 Piliocolobus tephrosceles | reverse complement strand
ACCCCGACTCTACTAAAAGTACAAATATCAGCCAGGCGTGGTTGCGAATGCCTGTAATCCCAGCTACTTGGGAGGCTGATAATATTTGCAAATTTCCATAAGCATTTAAAATAGTAAAATTATGCTTTGATTTCTGAGAAAGGGTAAAATTAGGTTTTATACATTGAGCATAAAAATGAGAGGTAGATGGGAAGACAGGCAATAAACATAAGAAACAAATAAATTGTATATTGTGTTAGAGAAGGTATTAAGTGTCTATAAAAAAGGAAAAAGGAAAGCAGAAGGGAGGGATGCAAATGGGTTAAACCTCACTAAGAAGGTAATATCTGAGGAGACATACTAGAACTGAGCTGTGTGGGTCTCTGGAGAAAGTGCCTTCCAGGTCGAGGGTACAGGGGAATAACCTATAGCGGGACCGTTACTAGTATGCGAAAGGAATAGCAAGGAAGTCAGGGTGATTAGAATGAACAGTGAGTTCAAGAGTAATAGGAAATGAGATCAAGGAAATGGAACAGGGATCCTGGCCATTGGCGGGTTTTGAGCAGAGGGGTAACATGATGTAACTTTTTTTTTCTTGAAACTTTTATTTTAGGTTGGGGGTACACGTGCAGGTTTGTTTTATAGGTAAACTCATGTCACGGAGTTTGGTGTACAAATTATTTCATCACCCCAGTGCATGATGTAACTTTGACTGATACATTCTAGCTACTGTGTTCAGGATAGACTAACAGCAATTCAGTCTATGTTCAATAGGATGCAGGGGTAGGAGCAAGGAAACCAATTAGGAGGCTCTTGGAATAATCCGGATAAAATGGTGGTGGCTCAGACCAGGCTGGTAACAGTGGTAGTGGTAAGAAATAGCCAGATTAATTCATTAAAATAACTGGGTTTTCATCCATAATGACTCCCTCAGGTGTCAGCTATGACTTTTGTGTTCTTCTAGTCCACTGAGCCTGCTTCTGTCATGGCATTTATCACACTAGTTGATTTACTTTGTTTTCCCAGGCTAAACAATAAACTTCTTGAGGACTAGGATACTTCATCTTTGTCTCTGTATCATACTCCTTAGCACAGGGCTGGTACAACTCATTGAATAAATGTTAGTTACATGAAAGCATGAATTAATACATTAATGGTGAGTAATGATTAATGATTAGTAGTTACTTTGTGTTTGAAATAATGGTGTTCTTCTTGGACAGAGAACTGTGAAATACCTAATTCTTGCACATTACCACCTTTCTCCCCAAGATGCCCAAGGGATACATAGGGTCAGAGGACAAATAAAGGCAAAGTCATACTTTGTTATTAGAGTGGACCTTGCTCTCTAACCACAATACAGTGAGTTAGGATGGCCCACATCAAGGACTCAAGTTTCTTTTCTATTAAAGGTAGGATTAAGTAGCCTTGATCCAAAACAAATTATTAGTTGAATCACATGAAATTGATAATTTTACTGTTTTTGACCTACACATATGGCAGATACATATGGGTCAATCTAATCAAAAGCCTTACCTGAGTCTCTGATCTCCTGGTTCCATGTCTACCAGCACTTTAGAGAAAGGGGGACAAAGGGGCATTCTCCCATTACAAGCATATTTCCCCTTCCAATTAGTGTCCTGAAATCTGACTAATCCCAACCAGTAGTAGAATGAGGGAGATAGATGATAGAATCCCAATTTGAACTGGGTTAAGCAGTAAATAAATAAATAGGAAATTACAGCTAGAGTTCAGAGAAAACAACTTCAACAAGGACAGGAATGTGTCTGGGCCTCAAGAACCATCCAGATCAAAGTTACCAGCTAGTCTGTCTGTCTCTCATCTATGCTTTTCTTTGAAATTTGCTTCATTAATTTTTCTCACTGAACAATGTGGCAGGAAATGTGGCCATAGACAAAAATTAGAGTTTTAAATCTCAGAATATTAACTACTTGAGAGAGTCTGGCTCAGATTTCCTAGGAAAGGAATCCTAGGAAAGGAACTCACTGGGCCAAATGTCCATCCCTGAACCAGTTAACTGCAGCCGGTCATGAGGCGGCATTAGAACTTGCCAGCTCCATCATGTGCTGAATGTGTCAAGGTTTCTAGAAAATAGTAGGGTGTGTTGGGCTGAAAATCCCATACATAACCACTATAGAGTAAAGAAGCGTTGGGGGCAAAGCTTCCTCACAAGGCCAGTGCTTAGTCTTGAACCAAATAAAAGCAATTCTGAAACAATGAATTCTTATTCTGCATTGTCATTGGACTTACTCGACACTTTGTTGTCGGCTATCAGAACATTTCCTGATACTTCAGAAACCCACAGGAAAAATTAAAGTCATAGCATGGATTTTCATAAAGGAAAGCCAAAAGAAAAAAGTAACCTCTACTATGTAAAGTTATATTCTGATTAGTAAAGCCACTAGCCTGTATGGCACCATTGTACAGATTCCAAAATGTTTCCCTTGAATGTAAGCTGGATTTTAGCTCTTATCTACCCTTTCAGTCAGTTTTCACTGTACAGATGTATATGGTGGTCTAAGTGTTAGCTGTATGAAATAAGTGGCTCTGGGAATTTTTTTTAATCAAGCATCAAGAACTGTGAAGAGTCTGAGATGTTACCCTACTTACAGGCTAACTAGTTAATCTGCAACAATTTCATGAATGCTGGTAGAAGACACAGGACTCCTCAGTCAGAGACAAAGGACAATATGTTACAGCGGCAGCAGTAGCCAAAGTAGCATCATTTGCATCACTTCTCTGAGCCCCACATGCTGAAGGCTAGGTGAAGCCTGCACATGCAATGTGTTGCTTTACAGGAGGCTAACCTGATCAGAGTAAACAGACAACCTAAGGAATGGGAGAAAATGTTTGCAATCTGTCCATCTGACAAAGTTCTAATATCTAGAATCTACAAGGAACTTAAGCAAATTTACAAGAAAAAAATCAAACAGCCCCATCAAAAAGTGGGCAAATGATATGAACAGACACTTCTCAAAAGAAGACATTTATGTGGCCAACAAACATATGAAAAAAAGCTCATAATCACTGGTCATTAGAGAAATGCAAATCAAAACCACAATGAGATACCATCTCGAGCCAGTTAGAATGGTGGTCATTAAAAAGTCTGGAAGCAACAGGATGCTAGAGAGGATGCGGAGAAATAGGAACACTTTTACACTGTCGGTGAGAATGTAACTTAGTTCAACCATTGTGAAGACAGTGTGGCAATTCCTCAAGGATCTAGAACCAAAAATACCATTTAACCCAGCAATCCCATTACTGGGTATATACCCAAAGGAATATAAATAATTCTACTATAAAGACACATGCACACATATGTTGATTGCAGCTCTATATACAATAGCAAAGACCTGGAACCAACCCAAATGTCCATCCGTGATAGACTGGATAAAGAAAATGTGGCACATATACACCATGGAATACTATGCAGCCATAAAAAAGGATGAGTTCATGTCCTTTGCATGGACGTGGATGAAACTGGAAACCATCATTCTCAGCAAACTAACACAGGAACAGAAAACCAAACACTGCATGTTCTCACTCATAAGTGGGAGTTGAAGGATGAGAACACATGGGCACAGGGAGGGGAACATCACATACCAGGGCCTGTCAGGGGTTTGGGGGCTAGGGGAGGGATAGCATTAGGAGAAATACCTAACATAGATGGCAGGTTGATGGGTGTAGCAAACCACCATGGCACGTGTATACCTATGTAACAAACCTACACATTCTGTGCATGTATCCCAGAACTTAAAAGTATTAAAAAAAAACAAAAAAGATTCTAGGTTTTTATCAGAGGACTGTTAGCAAATCTATGCAGCCTTTGCCCCAGAGGAAGATTTTATCTTCCTAATCCTGGACAACAAACAAACAAGTCTATCACCTGCCCCAGAGGGAGGCATTACCTGTCTTCCAAAGGCTGTTTGCTGTAGAAATATCTTTGAAAAGAGCTTCAGAAGCAAAGTTGCTAATGTTTCTACTCAGAAGACATGGGACCTGTAGAGCCCTTTTTGGCACCAGGGACCCGTTTTGTGGAAGACAGTTTTTCCATGGACCATTGGGAATACGGGGATGGTTCTGGGATGAAACTGTTCCACCTCAGATCATCAGGCAGGCATTAGATGCTCATCAGGAGCGTGCTGCCAAGATCCCTTGCATGCACAGTTCACAATAGGGTTTGCACTCCCATGAGGATGTAATGCCACCACTGATCTGACGGGAGGCAGAACTCAGGTGGTAATGCTTGCTCTCATCAGCCGCTCACCTCCTGCTGTGTGGCCGGATTCCTAACAGCCCATGCCCTGGTACAGGTCCATGGCCCAGGGACTGGGGACCCTCTGCTGTAGAGAATTGTTTCCAACAACAAGGGAAGGAACGTGGAATGGCAAGGATCGAACATTTGTGCCCTTAGATCAGGGGTCAGCAAACTTTTTTTGTAAAGGTACCAGATAGTAAATGTTTTAGGTATTACAACTACTCACCTCTGCCATTGTAGAGTAAAAAAGCAGTCAAGGACAGTATGTAAATGAATGAGTATGGTTGTGTTCCGGTGACATTTTTAAAAAATAGGCAGTGTTTGGGTGAGGGAGAAAGGACAAGATGGAGGAAGGTGAACAAGAAGGCACAATCCATGTTGCTTCCGGGTTCTTCCTCACCAACTTTCCCACGTGTGGGAAAATGCAGCCGGCGCCCAGGAAGATGCAGATCAACCTAGCATGTGCCAGGTGACGTCAATCCGAAGAGATGGAAACTTACCCGGCCACGCCTATGGAGACGCCCCTATCACGCCCTTATCCTGCCCACTGCCCTCCCCCTTCCAGTACCAATGCATAAAAGTCCACCCTGGGCAGGAGCCAGGGTGACTTCTTTGGCCCCCCGCCCTGGCATTCGTGGACCAGAGAACCTCACCCGAGAGCGCTGGCGCGACTTCCCTGGCCCCATACCTGAGGACCGGAGAACCTCGCCCGAGAGTGTGTGCATATTTGCAATAAAGGGCTGCCGCTTTCTTATGTACTTTGGCCTCATGTTTAATTACTTAGCTCTCCTAAATTAAGTTACATCAAATTAAATTAAGACAGGCAGCGGGCCATATTTGGCTTGTGGGTTATAGTTTGCAACCTCTGCGCTACATCTATTGTGTTTAGACTTATTAAATCTTCCCTTTTTCTTAAACCCTCATTTTCACAGCCCAAATCTAGATTACTTTATAATTAATTTATGTTTTATCTTTTTTTGCATCAAATAAATCATTGGTGTCTATAAAATATGAAGTCAAGAACGCCATTTGCAATGTTGAGCATCCTAGAATATAAGCAGCCATGGATCTCATATATATTTCTGGAATATTGGTATCTGGTCTGATGTACAAAATATTGAACTAAAGTCTTAATATATATTAGTATTAATATAATATTGGATTACAAGTATTATATATGGAAGTAGTTGAAGGATTTAAGGAACCCACTGGGTTTATTGAACAAAATATCACCTATGTATTTTATCTAGATGCTGGAGAAGGTTGGCTTAATATGACTTGTATAAACTTAGGAAACAAGGGTAAAAAAGTAATCAAACATTTTCTTTTTCTTTCTTTCTTTTTTTTTTTTTTTGAGACTGAGCCTTGCTTCATCACCCAGGCTTGAGGACAGTGGCACCATCTCAGCTCACTGCAACCTCCGCTTCCTGGGTTCAAGCAGTCCTCCCACCTCAGCCTCCCAAGTATCTGGAATTACAGGTGCATGCCACCACACCCAGCTAATTTTTCCATTTTTAGTGGAGATGGGGTTTCACCATGTTGGCCAGGCTGGCCTCAGACTCCTGACCTCAAGTAATCCGCCCATCTTGGCCTTCCAAAGTGCTGTGATTACAGGCACGAGCCACCACACCTGGCTATGTTTTCATTTATTACCTTTCTGTAGTGAAACAAGTATATATTATTACCATGAAGTGTCATTTATGATCCTGTTTATTGTGAAAGAGTGTGTAGACCTCTGGGAATTATCACAAATAACCTTTGGAGGTTGTAAGGGAGGACCTTTTTAGATGGTGAATTCATTAGAGAATGCTTTTTACCTCAAACTTGGTTGAATGTGGAAAGAATGAGTGGAGAGAATTATACTGTTTTTTTTTTCTTTATTCATCCCTTAACATATGTTTTGACAATTATAATAAAGCTGTAAACTTTTGAGACAAAGTTGAAAACATAAAATAAATGTTTGGACCATACATCCTAGGATTAGACAGAGAGAAAGAATCAGTGAGTCTGCCAAGGCTTGATGGCTCTTAAATGACCAAAGGCATACTTCTAACCACCTTGTATGATATCTACAGTACTAATTCCTGGCCACTGTGAACCAGACCTTTGTTTCTGTTCTGCTCTAGTCCTACTCCTCTACCCTTGCCTTTCTCCAACTTTCAGATAGTCTTCCCTTTTACATTACAGTTTCGGCTTTCTTTCCCTAATATGTGGGCCAACTTTTTATGTATTTTCACAGAGATAAAGCTTGTTATACCAACATTTATTTAATGATTTGATGACAAATATGTTTGTAGAACAATGTAGAATAAAAGTAAGACCTGGTCACTGTCTCCAATATGCTTATCGTTAAGGAAATAAACATGTAACACTGAAAAATATAATTAGCCAGATAAGAGCTTATATTTAAGGTTGATTATCATAGCCTCAGGAGCATGGGAATTGATGGGGAAAAAGAAGATTTTTGCTGAGTATAAATCCATAACTATAAAACATATAGCTCTGGAGTCATCCCAGTGCAGCCTTGGTGCCATGTGCATGTTGGACAGTCCCAGCCCGCCTTGATCTCTGGTACTTGTAGCCTTTTTCTTTCAAGATGCCTGAGAAAGTGCACGTGAAGAGGAGGAGGTGGAAACTTGCCTTTCAGGGAGATATTGGCCAACTCATGTCTCTCATCATCAATACCTTCTATTCTAATGAGGAGATTTTCCTTCAGGAATTGATCTAATGTTTATGACGCATTGGACAAGATTTGCTGTGAGAGCCTTACAAACCCTTCCAAGTTGGACAATGGTAAAGAGCTGGAAATTGACATAATCCCCAACCCATGGTAATGGTTCCCAAATTAGGAGATCAGCCTTGGTCATGTCAATGCCTGTGTCTACCAAAGTCAAAGTGCTGGTACTAAAGAATTTATGGAGGCCCTTCAGGGTGGTGCACGTATCTCCATGTTTGGGCAGTTTGGTGCTGCCTTTTTTTCTGCCTACCTTGTGACAGAGAAAGTAGTTGTGATCACAAAGCACAACAATGATGAAGAGTATGCCTGGGAGTCTCCGCTGGGGGTTCCTTCACTGTATGTGCTGACCATGGAGAGCCCATTGGCAGGGGTACCAAAGTGACCCTCCACCTTAAAGAAGACCAGACAGAGTACTTAGAAGAGAGGAAGGTCAAAGAAGTAGTGAAGAGCACTTCCAGTTCATAGGCTATCCCATTACCCTTTCTTTGGAGAAGGAAAAAGAGAAGAAAATCAGTGATGACAGGCAGAGGAAGAGAAAGGTGAGAAAGAAGAGGAAGATAGAGCAGGCACAAAGGCTCATGCCTGTAATCCCAGCACTTTGGGAGGCTGAGGTGGGCAGATCACTTAAACTCAGGAATTTGAGACCAGACTAGCCAACATGGTGAAACGTCAACACTATAAAACCTACAAAAAATTAGGCGGGCATGGTGGTGCGCACCTTAGGTCCCAGCTACTTGTGGGGCTGAAGTGGGAGGATCCACCAGGGGGCGGAGGTTGCAGTGAACTGAGATCATACAACTGCACTCCAGCCTGGGTGACAGAGTGTTACACCATCTCAAAACAAACAAACAAAAACAACCAAAAAACAGAAGATAGAGATGATGAGAAAAAGTCCAAGATTGAAGATGTGGGTTCAGATGAAGAAGATGACAACAGTAAGGATAAGAAAAAGAAAACCGACAAGATCAAGGAGAAATCATTGATTGGGAAGAATTAAACAAGACCAAGAACATTTGGATCAGAAACTCTGATGACATTCACCCAGGAGGAGTATAGAAAATTCTACAAGAGCTTCACCAGTGACTAGGAAGACCATTGGGCAGTCAAGCATTTCTTTGTGGAAGGTTCGTTGGAATTCAGAGCATTGCTATTCACCCCTTGTTCGGATCCGTTTGACTTCTTCGAGAATTAGAAGAAGAAAGAACAACAAACTCTGTGTCCATCATGTGTATGGACAGCTGTGATGATATTGGAGTATCTCAGCTTTAATCCTTGGTGTGGTTGACTTAGGATCTGCCCCTGAACATCTCTCAAGAAATGCTCCAACAGAGCAGAATCTTAACAGTCATTCACAAAAACACTGTTAAGAAGTGCCTTGAGCTGTTCTCTGAGCTGGCAGAAGACAGGGAGAATTGCAAGAAATTCAATGAGGCCTTATCTAAAAATCTAAAGCTTGGGCCAGTTATGACGTCTCACCCCTGTAATCTCAGCACTTTGGGAAGCCAAGGCAGGAGGATCACTGGAAGCCAGGAGTTTGATACCAGCCTGGGCTGCAAAGCAAGACACTATCACAACAAAAAAATTAAAAAATTAACCCAGCATGGTGGTATACACTTGTAGTCCAAGTTACCTAAAAGGCTGAGGCAAGAGGATCACTTGAGCCCACGAGTTCCAGGCTGCAGTGAGCTGTGATTGCACCACTGCACTCCAGCCTGGATGACAGAGTGAAACCCCTGTCTATAAAAATTCGATAAATAAAATTTTAGAATTTTAAAAATTAAAATCCAAAGCTTGGAATCCACAAAAACTCCACTAGCCAGCGATGCATGTCCTAGCTGCTGCAGTATCACACTTCCCAGTCTGGAGATGAGATGACATCTGTGTCAAAATATGTCTCCTGCATGAAAGAGACACAGAAATCCATCTATAGCATCACTGGTGAGAGCAAAGAGCAGGCGACCGGCTCTGTGTTTGTGGAGCAAGTGCAGAAGTGGGCCTTTGAATTAGTATATACGGCCAAGCCCACTGATGAGTACTGCATGCAGTAGCTTAGGGAGTTTGATGGGAAAAGCCTGGTCTCAGTTACCGAGGAGAGTCCGGAGCTGCCTGAGTGACCTGAGATTGCGCCTCTGCACTCCAGCCTGGCAACAGCGAGACTCCGTCTCAAAAAAGAAAGAAAGAGAGAAAGACAGAAAGAGAGAGAGAGAGAGGAGAGAGAGAGAGAGAAAGAAAAGAAAAGAAAGAAAGAAAGAAAGAAAGAAAGAAAGAAAGAAAGAAAGAAAGAGTTTTGATAATAGTTTTCATTCAAGGAAAACCTAACCTTAGAAGTGAAAGTGATTTGAAAACTTAAAATACTAGATTGTTGTTATCATCATCAGAAGGTTTAAGTAGAATGAATAAGCCAGTAGCCCTATTATTTTATATAATCAAAATTTTAAATTTAGCTAATTGTTTATTATATTTTACAAATAAACTTTCCTGTAAGTTTTTATGATTATTATTTTATTATTTTTAAAATTATTATTTTTTTTTTTGAGACAGGATCTTGCTCTGTCACCCAGGCAGGAGTTCAGTGACCTAATCATGGCCCACTGCAGCCTCAACTTCCTGAGCTCAAGCAATCCTCCCACCTCAGCCTCCTGAGTAGCTGGGACTACAGGCGCATGCCACCACACCCAGCTAATTTTTTGCATTTTTTTGTAGAGACAGGATCTCGCCATGTTGCCCAGGCTGGTTCTCAAACTCCTGGGCTCAAGCAATCCTCCTACCTCAGCCTCTCGAAGTGCTGGGATTAGAGGTGATGATTATTTTAAATTGCCCACATTTTTTGTTGAGCTTTTGGAGAAAGAATATTATGTTTTAATGATGCTTAGAAGGCATGATGTATCATTTTGCATTATTGGTATTTAACCCTTGGATTTTTGTTGAACTTTAAATCATTACTATAATTGCTAAGTTTGTAATGTCATCAGGTGTACATGGCGTAGTGAAAATGTTTAATAGGTTGATATATACTCTCAAAACTGTAATAGGTAATCTAGTTGGGAGACCACAGTTGGCAGGAAAAAATCTTAATCAAGCCTGTTTAATTACAAATTGATTTTTTTTTTTTTTTTTTTTTTTTTTTTTTTTTTTTGAGACGGAGTCTTGCTCTGTCGCCCGAGCTGGAGTGCAGTGGCCAGATCTCAGCTCACTGCAAGCTCCGCCTCCCGGGTTTACGCCATTCTCCTGCCTCAGCCTCCGGAGTAGCTGGGACTACAGGCGCCCGCCACCTCGCCCGGCTAGTTTTTTGTATTTTTAGTAGAGACGGGGTTTCACTGTGTTAGCCAGGATGGTCTCGATCTCCTGACCTCGTGATCCGCCCGTCTCGGCCTCCCAAAGTGCTGGGATTACAGGCTTGAGCCACCGCGCCCGGCCCTACAAATTGATTTTTGTTTTTAATGCTTGCCCATGTCAGGTCAAGCCTAATATGCAATACTGATATTTTGAATGGTTTTAGAATGGACAGTGTTTCATTATTTAATATGCTGCCTATGATTTCAATCAAAATGAGATTGAGGGAAGAATTTAATTAAGAGTCTAATGTTCAATAGAAGGGTGAAAGATGATTAGCCAAGAAAATATTGGGAGAGGGAAACAAGGAAAGATTTGTTTTACCAAATAATTGAATTATATTGTAGGTCTATAAAAAATAAAACAATATGGTACTGGTTTAACAGGACAATCAAGGCTCAGAAATATCTCCTAGTACATAAATAATTAGAATTTTTGCATTTACAATCATTGAGGAAAGACTATTCATTAGCTCATGTAGGGACAATTAGTTCATGTATCTGGAGAAAAATAATTAAATATGGAGTCAATATATCAAAATCAATCAATTCCATATGAATTAAAATTTGAAACCCTCAAAGGACTGGAAGAAAATGTAAGTGAATAGTTAACTTGATCTCAAAGTAGAGATCTTTTCAATCATTAAGGCAAAGGAAGAAGCCACCTTATCCTGGGGGCCATGGTCTTCAGTTTACAGAGAAAGAAAATAAAAACAAAAAACCAGTTCAAAGAGTCAGGATTGGAAATGAAGGTCCAAGATGTTCATTTTGGTAGTTGGCTAAAACACCCAAGAAAATCAATTGACAAACTGTTAAAACCAATAAGAAAGTTAGCAAGATGGCCAAATACAGAGGATCAAGGGAAAAAAACTAACAAAGTTTATAAATCCCTCCCCCATCCCCGCAAAAAAAAAAAAAAAAAAAAAAAGAGTATGTTTGTATTACTGAGATTATGCTCTTCTTATTAAGCTTATGTTGTAAAAAATAATAATAATAATATATGCTTGGAGGTTACAGAGAAATTTTCATACAGTTTTGAGGGCATTTACTTCTTTGTATCATTTCTGACTAATATCTATGTGTGTGATATCCTACTAATGTTTGTTATTGTAGTTCATATAATACTTCAGGGGAACCAAGAATTAAATGTCATAAATGTTTGTGTATTTTCTGAAAGAATATATTCACTAACTCATCTTTTTTTCTTTTTCCCATGTGTAATAGGTCAGTACTCCTGTATTTGTACCAACAAAAACTCACGTGCTGCTTCATCGAATGAGTGGAAAAGGACTAGCTGCCCATTATTTCTTTCCAAGACAGCCTTGCATTTTTGGTGATAAGATGGTCTCTATACAAATAACACTGAATAACACCACTGATCAAAAGATAGACAATATCCACATAGGGGAAAAAAAACTTCCTATAGGCCTGAAAATGCATGTTTTTAATCCAATAGGTAAATGTTCTCATTTAAAACCTTAACTATATTTGATCACTAAATATGTTCATTTTAAAAGTAAAGTAGAATACTTTTTAGTAAAATAGTAAAGTAGAACATGATTGTATTGACAGTTAGCATATTCAGTTTATATTTGCTTTTTCTTGTTAAACTGAATTTATCATATAAGATAAATACATTTCTTTGCTCTTAGTGAATCAGGTCCCAGTAATTGTAATACCAGTAGTGATGAAAGGCTGGGTTTACAGAGTCAAGATTGCCACCATGTTTTACCTACTTGCATCACCTTCCCCCATCTCTCCTCCTGGTCAGCTTCATTCCCTGCGTAATTTTAGGTGGTTTATTGTGTCTTAAAAGCAAGAAAATTGCCCTGCATTTCTGAGTGCAATACTTCTTGTATCTCGAGATCTTTTCCTGTTTCCCTTCACATTCCCATAAATTGAAAAGTGAAGGGAGTGAAGACTGAGAGGAGATAGACCAAGCTTGTCCAACCTGTGGCTCAGGACAGCTTTGAATGCAGCCTCACACAAATTCATAAAGTTTCTTAAAACATTATGAGATTTTTTTTGCGATTATTTTTTCTTTAGCTCATCAGCTATCATTAGTGTTAGTGTATTTTATATGTGGCCCAAGACAGTTCTTCTTCCAGTGAGGCCCAGGGGAGCGAAAAGATTGCACACCCTGATGTAGACTAGTCTGCTTATCTTCCTCTCCATGTATAGAATATATGGTAGCGCAGAGGGTATCACTGGTATTTATCCACGTCCGGCTTTTACATGTTTTCAATCTGTTGCCACCATTTAAAAATCAAGATGCTTTTACATTTTAAAAAATGAGAAATCTCACTTTTCTTGGAGCAGAGCATAAAATATAGCAGTACCGGCCCTTTATCCCACATGCAGCAACCAATGAGTGGGTGCTGAGCAGCGGCTGCCCCCAGCTTTGGCACGCGCTTTCCAGGTTGCTTCTGTGCCCACTGCATCCTGGTGTCTCTCCAACAAAGTGTCAGCGGCCATTTTTCATCCCCTTTGCATTTTTAAAGTATTTTGCTAAAAATATACCCTTTAAAAATTAAATGTAACAATTGTATGTCTTACTTTGAATTTGAATTAGTGTAATATTTAGAATGTCTATCTCTATTCTTTTTGGTTTTTGTAAGTGGAGATAGCCCTAAGGCTTAGTTGAGAGAAGCTTCAGGCAAAACATCAATTAAAAGTAATAAAAGGTTTATGTCATTGTATCTTCCAAATGTTATAACCATAATGCTCCAGACAGCTCCTTTTTATAATACTTAAGATAAAACAATGCCTTTTGACCAGGAGAAAGTAAAATTAGGTAATTGTGCCTTCTTTACTCATTGTTTCACATAACTCTTCCATTTTTCTTCATCTGAGCTCTTTGGCACTGTTGAATTTTCTCCTCTGGTTTTCATGAATCTTTCGGTAAAGAAAGTCATTTTTTGTGTGTGTTATATTTTTACACAAAGGAATAAAACAATTTTTGATAAAGCCTCGTAAAATTTTATAAGCAACCAGAGTAAAGAAAGTGGATTTAAAGTAAGCTGATTTCAAATTCCACTTAATTTTTTAAAATATTTGGATAATTAAGACACTATTTAAAGAACACAAAGTATCCTAATTTTTACTGTGTAATGTATGAAGTTAATATATTGCCAGGGAATTATTGTGTTCTTTTTATTGCTTGTAATTCAACCTTGTTTACCTAGTTAAAAAAAAAATTAGTTTAGTTTAGGAATTGTCAAGCAGCAGATATATGAATTGTCTGAAGGTTGAAAATGTTATCCAAAGGTTAAAACAGTAGAACAGTATTAATTTTTCTTTGAGTTGGCATAATGAGTTGATGAGTTGACCTTTTGTTGGCCTATGTAGAATAAAAGAAATAAATATAATAAATTTCATAGTATGACCTTAACACAGAAATAAAATATGAATGTTTACCATTGCCTCAGTATTGGTTGTAGGCTTTTCTTTTTCATTCTTAGACAAATTTTTATGACTGTATGTTTCATTCATTTTGTTGGCATTTATTGAATGCCTTCAAGATACAGAGTTATTTCCTCTGCAGTATGTACTTGTATGTAACACCACCTAGATGACACTATTATCAATAGATTGTAGGGTTAAGGAATATAATATGTCTAAATTAGTCCTCCAAAAACATTTTAAGAATGCAACAGAAAACAAATGCTGTATTTTAGTGTTTTAGCAAAATAAGGGAGGTAAGAAATATGTTTTATTTATTTTTAAGCATGTATACACGTTAAACGAGTCCGCAGTTTTCTTGTTTGCCACCAATCTGGTTTTGTCTGTAATGTGCAATGACTTTTTTCTGGATTTCAACCTGTGTTTGGCATGAAACTGTATTCCTTGCAAGAACATTAGGAATGATATTTCATTTTCCCCAAAGAGACCTAGTATATAGGAGGGATTTTTTTAAGACACAAAGAATAGCCTTACACTCTCTGTACTATATTCAGTGGCTTTATGTTAGTGGTTGACAAATTTGAGCTCAGCTAAGATTTAAAAGTTACTGTGTGACTGTTGCATCAAAGTAAATGGCATCCTATATGATTTCATGTGTTGATATTAATGGTGTGGTGTAACAAAGCCAGTGTTTTTCAGCCATTTCTACATAGCCATCTCAAATATATAGGAGCAAATCTAGAAATTGTATCTAAATATAGACACCTAATTGGGTACGCTTACCCAGTTTAGTCAGCTCCAAGTATTATAAAAATCCATTATTTGAATAATTTTATGCTGATCATTTTGCTCCTGAGGCATCCATATAATAAAACATGCCATTGATCATGGACTGTCCCCCAGAATTAGCATGGCAGTAAGCTCACAGTTAATTATCTTAAGACCAAAGACAGTATCAAACAGTGTCAAAGAGTGCTATCAACAAGGCATCTTGAGAGCTGTCACTTTGTCAAATGACATACAAAGATACATGATGAAGGGAGATCAAAATCATGAATGCCATCATGTTTTGGAGATGACAGAATTTGCTACTAATGTGTCAGATAAAAACAAGACCAAACCCCAAAATAGTTATGGCACAGAAGGCATTAAGAATTCGCTAAAGAATAGCCTTGAGCAGTGTGTGACTGACAAAGCTCTAAACTGTTGACAGCACACAGCTTTATGAGAAATGGAAAAAATGTATATATCATTATAGCTATTTACCCTACAGTAAAGCCTATTTGCTAGAGATTTAGGGAGCAAGTCTGCTGGTGTTTGAGTGACATCCTGGTAAATGTTAGGTTTGTAAATAAATGAAATTGAAACTAGAATCAGCAGACCAACATACATACCGCTGAGCAAATAGCATTCTAATTATTAACTTTTTTTCTTATTTTTAACATACTTCCTTTGCCTAACAAATAGCATTTTAAAATCAGCATTGAACAAATGCTCTCTTGTAATACCTAGTCCTCATTGAGCCTATGAGATATAAACATAATACTTAATAAATGAAGCTTATTGAATTATTATTTTATCCCATCCATACCATCTTCTGTGTCATGGTTTGCTTTCAATGGCAAATCATACTTACCAATAAGCCCTACAATAGTCACAATCTATTGAATTAGAAATGTGCTTCCTAAAATATAACTACGTCTGATAGGAAGTATAGAGAATATATGAAGCTAAATATAAAGTGATTGTATGGTATAGCTGCAATTATACAGAATACTTTGAGCAAAGTAGAAATCAAAAATGGACAATTTCTATATATAAACAAATATATACATATTTATTTAAGATGTCCTCAGTTATTCTAAGGTATAGCTAAACGTTCAAATCATAAGCAGAATAAAATTTTGTTCTTATTTGCCTTAAGTGTTGTCATTGTTAACTGAAAAAAAAAAAAAAACTGTATTGTATGTTGGTATAGTTATTTCCTATACTTGGTTAGGTGATAGATGAAGCTTCAGAAATTCCAAATCTATCAAATGTCATTTTATTTTTTGTTTTATCAAGATAATCTAATCTGCCACAAATTTTTTTTGAGTATTTAATGCACTTAGACTTAACATTTTGGTTTCAACGTGAGATCTCTTAATTAATTTCTGAGTGCATCTTAATTTCTTCTTCCAACTTTATTTACATTTTTTAATTTAAAATTTTTTTCATTGAAAATTTGAAACATTGTTTAAAATTTGCTTTTTATATGTAGAACAAACATGCCATGGTTTTAAGTATATAACCTCTTATGAACTCCCAAAGTCCATTACAGGTATGCGAAACAAGAACACATTTAATTCCTTCTCATTTTCAATACCTATAGAGATAATATTAGAAAACATGAAATTTCTCAGGAAGATATGTATTTCTGAAATGGGTATAATGTGTTCATTGGCGTGTGTGCAGAATTAATTTGTGAAAAAGAAAACCTTGAAACAGAATAGTTAGGTTACTTTATAATTTGCCTTAATATTCTTAGTTTAAAATTTTTAAGCCATCATTAAATTTCGCTGTTTGAACCAAGCTACAAACATTACCTAAATTTTCAATGTTTAGTTTGCCTTTTTTTCACATCCTCTGTGTTTTCATGTCTAAATTATCTTATTTCCTAGACTCTCTTGAGCCTGAGGGATCCATTACAGTTTCAATGGGTATTGACTTTTGTGATTCTACTCAGACTGCCAGTTTCCAGTTGTGGTAAGTTCAATTGTTCTTCTATTTTGTATATAACCTGTAAAGGATAGCAGATCAAAAACTAACCTTTCTGCAGTTTTTGTGTGTATGTGAAAGACAAAACATTTAAACAAATGTGTTTTGCTTTGCTAATGTTTAGACTGCCTTGGAATAGTTGTACAAATTGTGTGCAATCTATGTATTTTTAGCATTCGTTACACACCTAGCCATTACAGTCTGCCATATGTGATTGAAATTCATGGTTTATTGGTTAAAGAAAGGAGCTACTACTAAGTAATTTTTAACTTATCACTCCAGTTTTAGAAAATTTATAAGAAAATTAATGAGGAAAATCCAGGAGAAATTAAAAACATTAATAATATTATTAAATAGCTCAGAGAAGATCTCTTTTGAGATATATATGCATGTTATCTTGAGATTCTTAAGTGGAATATTATTGATTCCATCAGTACCTAAAACCCACACATTTTTGTTTCCTTTTTAAATCAATTTACAAACTGCTTTGATAAAAGTCAAAAGAGAACATTTACGCAGTTGGCAAAGGTTTCATAGCTGAATGCTATTCAGAAGAGCTTTTTTAGGATTGGATTTTGTTGTTAATGTTTTTCTATAATGCTTTATACATTTCTCGTGAAATTCAGAGGCTGTTAGCAAATTAGTACAAAGCTGTATTCATGCATCATTGAGAATTATCTTTGAACTCTTTTCTTTTTTTGATATAAGGCACAATTGGCTATTTTGAGTTAAAGTTTCTTTGTTTTTATTCTAAAAAGAATTGAGACATTTTATTTACATTTTAGCCAGCTTAGAACAGAATTTGTTATGATTTAAAAGTCTTGAAGTTTTAGAAATAGACATTTTAAAATAAATATATATAGATTAAACATAGTGAACTTTTCATTTTCATATACCTTTTCAGTTTACCAGTAATTCTGGCCTAATGTTATACCTTTTATTGCCGAGAACCTGCAATGATAAATATAAGCAATGTAGCATAACACATTGATTTTATGCAGATCATCACCTTTATGTTTTGGGAGGTCTGCTATATTAGTGATATATAAAAACTGATTACTTTTTCCAACATTGCCTAGTAATTGTTTATTATTTTTCTATTAGACAAACAACACAGATCAATATTACTGAACAACAGGCTATGAGTAACATCACTCTAAATAGATTTGCCTCTAACACCAGAGGTATATTCATTTTAATGATTTGGACAATGTGAACCCAATGACAAAGCTCAGGTACCAAGTTAGACCAAAATTAAGAAGTAAAAAATATTCCTTTTTCTTATCAATTTATATAAAGAACCTTTTGATTCTTATGTAATTGGAGTTTTTTTCCCAATTTTTATTACAAAGACTTCCTTCATAGTCTCTTGAACAGGATTTGCATTTTGTCTTTCATAATTAACTAAGTCCCTTTAAGGATGGATATATATATGCATGTAGTATTTGACTTTTATCTTATACCAAGGAGTGTATGTGAATAGTATTTTTCTATATTTCTTTCAAACTAACTTTAGGAAAATAATTCATGTATTTCACATAGAAAATGTCTTGGCTATTAAAAGCATTTACATTAGTATGTTTTACTGTTATAAAGATATAAATTATTTATTTTAGTTTTTGTTAAGCACAGCAGCATGCTAGATCAAAAATTTTGTATGTGTGTTCCAAAAAGAGCACTTTGTCTTGCATCAAATGTAATTGATCCTGAAGCAGTGTAATCACAATTACTCACTTTCTTAATTGGCCTGCCCAAAATCAGAAAATGGAAACCGATCGACAGTGTTTAAATCAATAGCTTCATAGTAGTGCTTGTGGGGGTAGGGAGATAGTGGTAATGGGTAGATCAATTGGTCTTAGATGCCAATCACTGACTGTGCCTTTTGCATAGTAAATAGCACTTTTTGCTTAGTGATGTGCTGTATTAGTCTTGGTAGTTCAATAAAAAGAAAAAAAGAAACAAGAATTGCTGATATTGAATTTTTTCCTTGAAATACATTATACAAATCGATACAGAAAATTATGGGTAATAACAGCGTATTTGATAAGAAGCCTTCAGAAATGCTGAGAACATGGACCAAAAGCCTGTCAGATACTCTTATTTGTTAGAATAAAAAAAGTGAGAGTAAAATGATCCTGCTTTAGCTTCTGGATTAATTTTGTATCATTATAATTGTATCTATGGATAAATAGATATAGACAGAACTGTTATATTAAGCTATGTAGTTATATGCATATTTGATAAGCATTTATGCCTCTTTTTTGCTTTGCATTTTTAAATGGTCATCAAATTAAGTTCTTGATTAAATTTATTGAGATCGAATATGTACACAACATACATAAATATATCTGTCTAAAAGTTAGTGCAGTACATAAACAGAGCCTCATCCTTGTAATCAGCAGGCATGCATGTATTAACCGGTATGGGAAGTCACACAGCTTAGAGCTAGTTAGATAACTGAGCACATATTTTTGTCCAAAGATCCATTAAAAAGAAAATACATTCTTTAATAGTGAATGAGCACTAAAAATATAAGAAAGAATAACTTTAGCTGACCAGAAATTGTGAGGCATTATTGACAGAAAACAAATAGGAGTAGATAAACAATAACAGAGAAAATAAAAATCACAGGGAAAAACACTCATGGGAGAAAACTACCATAATGGTAAGAACCAGTTTAGCAGAACATCAAGCACGAAGTGAGTAGAGGGCTTCAGACAGTCATCAGGGAATTAACTCCTTCCAGCCCCCTAGTTCCCCAATCTTACGTCTGACAGCAGGCAACATACACATTTAATTTGAGACTTGAGAATAAAACTGTAAAGAGAACGAGCCACTTGCCAGGGAAAGACGTTTTGGTGTGAATGTGGGGACCTACAAGAACAGAGCAAGGTTTGAGTTTGTTTGAAGGAAGCAAGAATGGTCAGAGATGAGATGAAGTATAGCTTTATCCAAGAGAGTATCTATCCAAAATATTCTCAGATCCTCACCACTAGGGTAAAGCCAGTGTTAACGTTTGTTGGTGGGGAGGAAAGGCCATTGCCTGCCTGCCTGCCTCCAACTTCATGTCCACGTAACCAATCATTATCTCGTCCACTTACAAAAAATAAAACTTTAGTCAGCCCACCCAGGGGAAAGGAGACCCGTAGTAATGATAGTTGCTAACTCAGTAGATGAATAATGGAATGGACACAGCTGAATACTGATTGAGCGTTCTGGAAGAAAGGGTCAAGGAAATCAGCTGGAATACAAAGCAAAAAGGCAGAGACAGAAAATAAGGAAGGTTAAAAGGATCAGTTCATCTCATAGGAGCTCTGGCAGGAAAGAAAAGACAATGAAGGGAAGAAATAATTTAGAAAATAAATTATAGAGGAACATTTTCTGCTGGACATGGTGGCTTACATCCATAATCCTAGCACATTGGGAGGCCAAAGCAGGAGAACTATTTGAGCCCAGGAGTTCAAGACCAGCCTGGGTAACATAGCAAGACCTCATCTCTACCAAAAATCAAAAACGATTAGCCAGGTATGGTGGCACACACTTGTCGTCCTAGCCACTTGGGGGACTGAAGTGGTAGGATCACTAGAACCCAGGAGTTCAAGGCTCCAGTGAGCTGTGATCGCACCACTACACTCCAGCCTAGGCGGCAAAGTGTATCCCTGCCCCTAATTAATGAATGAATGAACATGTGGCCCAACAAAAGAAACACACAAGCCTTCAGATTAAGAGGGCCAAACAGGGCGAATGTGAAAAACTATGAAAAAGACCACATCCTGGTGAATTTTTGATAAGGAGAATATCCTATTATCTTCCAAAGCAGAGAAAAAAGCAGCTTACCTAAAAAACGGACAAGAATGAGAATGGATTCAAATTTCACATCCTCGTATCAGTTCTGCAAGCCAGAAGGTAAAGGAAATGACCTTTAAAATTTTGAAAATACCATTTTTCAGTGAAGGAAAGATTCTAGCAATCAGTTTACCACCTACACATCCTTTCTGAAAGGATTACTCAAAGATATACTGTAATAGAATATTTTCTGAAATCTGAGACAGAACCAGGCATGGTGATACATGCCTGTAGCCCCAGCTGCTCAGGAGGCTGAGGCAGGAGAATAGCTTGAGCCCAGGAATTAGAGGTTACAGTGCGCGATGATTGCACCTGTGAAGAGCCGCTGCTTTCCAGCCTGGGCAACATAGTGAGACCTTGACTCAAAAAAAAAAAAAAAATCTGAGACAGAGAAAAACATAGAATTAATAAAACAGTAGTGAGCAAAGAATTCTACCTATGAAATTTATCAACGTATAAAAATAATTGTTGACATAATGTGAAAAATAAATATTAACAATAAATTGGAACCAAAATCCCCGCAGAGACAAGAGGTATACAGGTATTCAAAAACCCTAGTATATGGGTTCTTGTTATGTCTGAGAAGAGAGTTTATTGATGGCAAAAATAAGTTTAAATATGGCTTAAAATATTAAAGATAACCACTAAAATAATAGAAATGTGATGTATTATAACTTCTAAACAACTAGGAAGAAAGGGAGTAATTAAAACCTGATCAGGACTGCGTGTGGTGGCTTATACCTGTCATCCCAGCTCTTTGGAAGGCCAAGGCAGGAGGATCCCTCGAGGTCAGGACTTCAAGACCAGCCTGGCCAGCATAGTGAGAACTTGTCTTGTCTCTATTAAAAAATAATAATAATTTAAAATAAAAGTTTAAAACTTGACCAGTTTAACCAAGAGGAAGAGGAAAAAGCATGGCAAATAGAAAACAAAACAAGATGGCTGGAGAGGCCATGCACACCACACATACTCATTTTCACAATTCATGTCAGAGAATTAAATCCTACTTTTACTAAACAGGTGAAAAACAAAATTTAACATATGCTATTTATGAGAACCCTCACTAAGAGAGAATGGCACAGAAAAGTTGAGATTAGAAAGATGAAGTGTGTGTGTATGTGCGTGTGTGTGTGTGTGTATGCATGCATCAGATAGATGTGCTAAAACTAGAAAAATTAAGAAGTATTTTAGATAAAAAGTAATAATAGAATATTTTGTGCTCATTGTAATCCTCCAAGAAAATAGAATTGTTACAAACTTTTAAACCATGCAGTTTTGTAATTTATAAAGCAGAAAATAATACAAATACTAGGAGAAATTGTCAAAGCCATAATCATAGTATATTTTAACATGCACATCAGAAGTTGACAAATCAGAGAGTAAGGATAAATAGGTATAGATACATACAGGTTTAATGATTTAATTACCAAGCTGGATCTAAGATATATATGTTTACATAGAATTCCTTGTTTCCTGTGTGCAGAAAATACTCATTTTTTTAAAAGCACATATAGGATTTACAAAAAAAAAGGAAAACTATGAGATAATATGATTAAAGAAAAAAGACACCTAAGAAAGATTAGAGAGGAGAAAGATGATAAAGCACAGAGATCTTTTAAGTTATAAAATAATACTATACAGTTCTATACCAATAAATTGGAACATTTAGATGAAATTAATGGTTTCCTAGAAAAATATAAATTAGAAAAAAAAAGGATTAAATTGTATCAGAACCTTAAAAAAGAGAATTTTTTCTAGAACAGAAGAAAAGGAAATCATGCCATGTCGTTTTGTAAGTCTAGCATCACCCTGATTTTAAAGCACAAAAGGATAACATATGAAGATGGACATCAGTTGTAGTTATAAATTCAAATGACTTCTGGCCCGTACGAGTTACCCATAGCCACATGAAGTATCAGAAACAATCTCTTTTAAGTCAGAAAAGCCAAACAAGGATATCTGCTGTCCACACTATATTCCACATTATAATGGAAGTTCTAGCCAATACAGAAAGGCAAGTAAACGCCATTTGCAGTAAAAATCCTGGAAAAGAAGAGACAAAATTATAATTTTTTTTTTTTTTTTTTTTTTGAGACGGAGTCTCACTCTGCTGCCCAGGCTGGAGTGCAGTGGGGTGATCTTGGCTCACTGCAACCTCCGCCTCCTGGATTCAAGGAATTCTCCTGCCTCTGCCTCCCGAGTAGCTGGGACTACAGGCACGTGCCACCACGCCTGACTAATTGTTGTATTTTCAGTAGAGAGAGGGTTTCAACATATTGACCAGGCTGGTCTCGAACTCCTGACCTTGTGATCAGCCCACCTCGGCCTCCCAAAGTGCTGTAATCCCATTACAGGCATGAACCACAGCACCTCGCCAAAATTACAATTTTTATTCAACGTAATTATCATTATTATTATTATTATTATTATTGGGACGGAGTCTCACCCTGTCACCAGGCTGGAGTGCAATGGTGCAATCTCGGCTCACTGCAACCTCCGCCTCCCAGGTTCAAGCGATTCTTCTTCCTCAGCTTCCCGAGTAGCTGGGATTATAGGCACGCGCCACCAGGCCCAGCTAATTTCTGTATATTTAGTAGAGATGGGGTTTTACCATGCTGGCCAGGCTGGTCTTGAACTCCTGACACCTTGGCCTCCCAGTGTGTTGGGATTACAGGTGTGAGCCACTGCGCCTGGCCTATTCAACATAATTATTAACCCGTAAAGTTGGAATCAACAGAAAATCTATTATTTAAACTAATGAGTTTAGAAAGGTGATACAGATGCTTATGTAGGGAGAAAAAAACCCTAAAACTTTCCTAAAGGGCATAAAGGAAGATATAATTAAATATAAAGAAATATAAGCAAAATAATAAAAATAGTAAGAAATATACTGTTTTTAAATGGGAAACAGTATTGAACCTCAAATTAATCTTCAAATTCAATGTGATTCTAGGCTAAATACCAGTAGACCTTTTCAAGAAACTTGACAAACTTCTAAAATTCAACTGGAAAAGAAAATGCACAAGAAAAGTCAACATTTTTAATGAAAAAAGTATTTCTCTATAATAATTTAAAAATACTCCTTAAAGCCACAAGAATATTTTTATTCTGTATAATTGATATTGGCACAAGAACCAATGAAACCAGAGAATTTAGAAATGTAGAAATTTTGTATGTCATAAAGGTGACATTTCAAATCTGTGGGGAGAGAATGGACCATTCAGTAAATGGTGCGAAGACCCTTATTTGGAAAAAGTAAAGGTAGCTCAACATCACTAGTATTCAGGGAAATAAATATTAAAGCATTTCACTCATCAGATTGGCAAGGTTTTAGAATAAGTTTTATATTTGGTATTGACAAGGAAGGTAGAGAAAAACATATACTCTTGTATGCTGTTTGTGGGACTTTAAATTGGCAATATCTGTAAAATATTCATACTTTTGAACTCAGCAATTTCACTTTTAGGGTATCAAGCCTAGAGAAGTATTTGTGCTTGTACAGAAATAGATCTAGCCAAGTATATTATTTAAGCATTGTTTATAATGGAGAAAAATTGGAAATGATAATCAGTGGGGGAATACTGAAATAATGATATATCCCTATTACGTATGTAGGTTTTGAGTACCTCCTGTGCCTTATTTCATTTTATTTCCTTTAATAGTTAAAACTAGCCTGCAAGGTAAATGTCACTCATTCATAGATGAGAAACTTGAGTCACAGAATAGGCTACTCACCTGTTTCTCTTACCTACAAACTTTACCAGTTTGGATCCTATAAAGGAATCCATGAACTGAGATTACGTGTAGCACAAGAATATATGCTGCCGTTAAATGTGTACCAAGTAGAGTCTTGCCTTACATTAAACTTTTATGCCATCTGGTCCTATGTAGCTAGGCTATTTAAAGCTACCCTAATAATAGTGCTTCATTGATCTGGTAACTGTTAATTCTGACAAATTTACATCTATCATCAGTCATTTTTCACATTCCCTATCCATGTTGAGGCAGTTATACGTAGAAATGGAGATAATCTGTCTCTCCCCTGTTTAATCAAAGGGGTTGTGAAGAAAAAGGAAAAGAAAAGCTACATGGAGAGAGAAATAAACCAAAAAGAAGGCAAAATGGTAGAAAAGGAGATGCATATAAACTGGAGGACATCCTAGAACACTCATGTAAATGAAAGTAAATATTCCCCCAGATAAAGAGGAAATGTTCCATCTTAGTTCTGTTATAAGCCACACCTTGCTTACAAGATGAAACTGGCTTACAAAGTGACTTATGTATTAGTTATGTTGGATTTTGTTATTTGGTTGTAACAGAAACCCAACTGCAGTGGCATGACCAAATAAGGATTTATTATTCTCCTAGAACAAGAACTGCAGGGTTTGGCAGTTCAGAGCTGGTGCAGTAGCTTCCCAGTATCTTCAGGACGTAAGGTCTTCCACCTTTTTGTTTCATGTGCTACTTTTGTTAGCAAATGCTGGTCAACTTCTTGGTCACAAGATGGCTGCTCCACCTCCAGGCTTCCATCTGCATTCCAGGCAGAAAAAAGGAAAGAAATGACATGGAGAAAGGAGCCAGGTTCATGTCAGAAAAACAAAACTTTCTCCGAAATCCCCACTGAAGTTCTGTTTATAATTCATTGGTCATGACTGGGTCACTTGATCACTCTTAGCTACGAGAAAGGCCGAGAAATGTGTTTCAGTTGAGCTCTCTAACGCCTTGCCTGTTGCTAGGAGGGGCATTTCATGATCGCTTTTCCCTCCCTCTGCAAACAGCTAGACTTTCATAGATGCCTCAGAAGGCAGATCTCCTGCCTCTTCTCTCCCCTAACACCCTACCCTTCTCCCTTGGCATCATAGCTGTCCAGCCACTTTTAATTGAGGAGTATGTGGTGTCCTTCAGGAGTGTTGGGAAGAGAGGTTCTGTTAAAAAGTATAAACAAGTAATTCAAAAGTGTTGTACATAATGATGTAACTCAGTGGTCCCCTAACTTTTAAAATTGTATACCTCTATTAGTAAAAATATTTTGAGTATGTACTCTCTAGAAGTTTATTTATAATTATATATGTGTGTGTGTGTATTTCTCACTGTGCTAACATGTATTTACTGAAACATACAAAAACAGAGGCCAGTCACAGTAGCTTATGCCTATAATTCCACAACTTTAGGAGGCCAAGGCAGGAGGATCACTTGAGCCCAGGAGTTCAAGATCAGCCTGGGCAATATAGTAAGACTCTTGTCTTTACAAAAAAACAAAACAAAACAAAAAAGCCAGACACAATGACTCATGCCTGTAATCCCAGCACTTTAGGAGGCCAAGGCAGGTGGATTGCTTGAGGCCAGGAGTTCGAGACCAGCCTGGCCAACATGGTGAAACCCCGTCTCTACTAAAATACAAAAATTAACCAGGCGAGGTGGCGGGCACCTGTAATCCCAGCTACTAGGGAAGCTGAGGCAGGAGAATTGCTTGAACCCAGGAGGTGGAGGTTGCAGTGAGCCGAGATTGCGCCACTGCCCTCCAGCCTGGGTGACAGAGTGAGACTCTGTCTCAAAAAAAAAAATTTAAAAAAATTATCTAGACTTGGTGGCATGTGCCTGTAGTCCCAGCTATTTGGGATGCTGAGAGAAGAAGATCACTTGAGCCCAGGAGGTCGAGGCTGCAACAAGCTGTCATCACACCACTGTACTCCAGCCTGGGTGACAGAGCTGAGACGCCATCTCCTAGAAAAACAGAACCTTAAAAGGAATGAGAAAAAATATATATATTTAGTAGGGTTTTTGCCTATACCTCAGTAGATTGTCTTGTGCCTCTGGCTTTGGAGGACTTTGTATACAGTGACTTGAGGCTGAAATTTTAGATTTCATACTAAGTTCATTTGTAATTTATATATTTTATACACACACACACACACACACACACACCCCCCATGTATGTGTATATACATCTTCTTCTAGTCCTTCACCAGTTTTTACATATTTCTCTTAATGTGACCAAGTCTTCCCCTCCATCAGGATTGCGGGTAGGCATTCTTCGAGTAGCCTACCCACAATCCTTTCTCACTTAAGCACTCCTTTTTGGCTGTTTCTGAAGAAGTATCCTACTCCTTTCTAGGGCTAACCCACTCTCCTAGTTCTTGTGCTCTTCATCCCAACCTCTTTTACCTCCCCTAAGACCTTGCTCTACCAGTTATTCCTTTGTTTCTTCTTCCTTACTGGCTCTTTCCCCTCAGCCTCTAAACATGCTCAGGTTTCTTTAGGTGTTATTCCTTTGCCTCTTCGTTCTCAGGAAGCTTGCCTCTTCTTCCTGTTATTTCTTCCATTGTCAGTCTTCCCTTCACCCTTCAACTCACTGCATTGTGTAGTCTTCCTGCAATCTGAACGGCCTTACCAAGATTAGCAGTTATACTTCTTTTTATCCCTCATCTTACTCTGCCTCCCTGCAATATTTGGCACACGGCTTTTTTCCTGACCACTCTTCCTCCAGTCTCTTCTGCAAGTTGCTCTTCTTCTGTTTTTACTTAAATACAGGTCTTCCCCAGATTTGCACTCTTTCCTTTTTGTGGTATCCTCTTTTCCTGTATGATTTTTATCTACTCATAAGGCTTCAGCTCTTCCCTACACCATTTACACCATTCTTTTTTTGTTTTTGTTTTTGTTTTATACTTTAAGTTCTAGGGTACATGTGCACAACGTGTTGGTTTGTTACATATGTATACCTGTGCCATGTTGGTGTGCTGCACCCATTAACTCATCATTTACATTAGGTATATCTCCTAATGCTATCCCTCCTCCCTCCTCCCACCCCACGACAGGCCCCGATGTGTGATGTTCCCCATCCTGTGTCCATGTGTTCTCATTGTTCAATTTGCACCTATGAGTGAGAACATGCGGTGTTTGGTTTTCTGTCCTTGGTGCTAGTTTGCTCAGAATGGTGGTTTCCAGCCTCATCCATGTCCCTGCAAAGGACATGAGCTCATCCTTTTTTATAGCTGCATAGTATTCCATGGTGTATATGTGCCACGTTTTCTTAATCCAGTCTGTCATTTACAGACATTTAGGTTGGTTCCAAGTCTTTGCTATTGTGAATAGTGCCACAGTAAACATACGTGTGCATGTGTCTTTACAGCAGCATGACTTATAATCCTTTGGGTATATACCCAGTAATGGAATGGCTGGGTCAAATGGCATTTCTAGTTCTAGATCCTTGAGGAATCGCCACACTGTCTTCCACAATGATTGAACTAGTTTACAGTCCCACCAACAGTTTAAAAGTGTTCCTATTTCTCCACATCCTCTCCTACACCTGTTTTTTGCTGACTTTAGTGATCGTCATTCTAACTGGTATGAGATGGTATCTCATTGTGGTTTTGATTTGCATTTCTCTGATGGCCAGTGATGATGAGCATTTTTTTCATGCATTTACACCATTCTTACTGCTTCCAGACTCTTACGTACTGCCCTGTCCTCTCTTCTGATTCCCTTTCTTTTTTCTTTTCTCTTTTCTTTTATTTTATTTTTCCTTTCTTTTCTTTCGTTTCTTTTCTTGATGAGGTCTCACTCTATCACCTAGGCTGGAGTGCAGTAGCATGATCATAGTTCGCTGTAGTCTCAAACTCCCTGGCTTAAGCAATCTTCCCAGCTCACCCTCCCAAATAGCTAGGATTATAAGCACATGTCACTATGCGCAGCTAGTCTCTCTCCAGATTCTTGATTTGTATTTCCATTTATCTGCTGAATATCTCTTCGTGGGTAACTCAGTACTCAAAATATAATGTGGCTAAAGCCAAATCATTTTCTTTAAGTCCCCAAACTCCTTCAACACATTGTCATTCACCCAGTTGTTCACATTAGAAGGTGTGAAGTTTCTTCCCTCCATTCATCACCAGGTGTGTCCCTTCTACTCTAGAATATCCATAAAGTACTCCATCTCCCCCCTGCCCAGTGCTGCCTACCCTGGGTAAGTTGCATATTATAGTGGAATAAATGTGGACTTTGAAGTTAGATACACCTGGGTTCAAATCCCAGTGCTGTCAGTTACTAGCTGTGTGACCTTGGGCATATTGTTCAACTTCTTTTAAGTTTTCTTATCAGTAAAATTGAAATAACAGATGCTGTCTCTTAGTATCCTTTTTAGGCTTTATTAAAGTAAAAAAAACACACAGTAAATGTGTAAAAAAAGTCAAAACCCTGCCTAGACTATTAATTTAGACTCCTAACTGATGTACCTGCCTTTGGTTTCTCCCTTACTCCACCTTACCACTGCCACTGGAGTTTCTAAAACATAAATGGGACCATTTACCTTCCTATGCCAAAAATCTCTAGTAGTTTCCTATTGCTTCAAGAAACACTGAAACTCCCTTGTCTTCGTTATATGAGTAAAGTAACCATATGCTTTATCACACATATCAGGATACTTTAGAGAGTGAAAGTAGGCACCAGCTGGACAGGATTCTACAACAGCTGTAAACTGGGACTATTCCTGGGAGGACTGGGATGAGTGGTCATACTATATATGATACTCTGCCATGTGCCCCCAGCCTCTTCTGTTGACATATTAGTCTGCTCCTCATTCCCAAAGTACAGGCCTAGAATGCCCTCTTTCTCCTCTTGGAAGTAAACTCAGTCTTCACTCCTGCAGAATGCTTTCCACATATCTAATGTAGTGCCTGCCATTCCATTGTAAGTATCATTTCTTTCCCTCCAACTAGATTTGTGAGCTTCATGGGCCAATCTCACTTGGCATTAAATCCCCAGACATTCACACACTACATAGGATCAAGTTTGCATTCAATAAGTGTTTATCGAATTGACAAATAAATTGGAGTTATTGGTTTGCCTTGGACAATCTACATATGGAAAAAATATAAGGCCACTTGCAAGAGTACAATACATAATAGCATAAAATAAAAGTGAATTTTATGTTCTTTTTTTATATTATGTCATTTGTCTCTACCCACACGTGAATAAATTCCAGTGTTTCTTAATCTAATGTTTAGTATTTCTTATCTACAATCCCTGTTTCTCTAGCTACCATCTCACAGGCTGTGGGATCCAGTTCTAACATGACGGTAGAAGTTCCTCTATGGGACTTCCTGAAAACTTTTGCTTTTGTAATAAAAAGGAACAGATTTGGTTGACACAGTTACTCAACACTCTCTCATCACCACCCTTCCTTCAGTGGAATGTAAACTAGGTACCTGTAGATACAGCAGCTATGTGGCAACCATGAGGATGAAAGCCAACACAGTAAGGATGGCAGAGTGGAAAGCTAGAGGAATCTGGGCCTCTAAAGGCTTTTTTAAGCCACTTAATGAGCCTGTGAGCCTGGTTACTCTAAGACTTCTTGTATTATCAACGATCAATGCCTTTTTCTCAAAAAACTGTTAATTGGATTTTCTGCTTCTTTGCAGCCAAACACACTGCTGTCATTTAGGGTACACCCATCAACCTGACCCTAAACATCTAACTTTAACAAATGTTTTAGACAATTTAGTATTTTTTTATTGATCATAATGTCATGAGACTTACATAAATGCACTTATTGTTTTTCTATCTGATATTAGAACAATCATGGTTGGCTTTCTTAAATTCTTCATATCCTGTCATTTGAAATAATAATTTTTACCATGTTGGTCAATGATGTCAATGAATAGCACTACTAGCAAATAAGGGCTTTTTTTTTTTTTTTTTTTTAAGGAAAGCAAGTTTGCAGATGAGATACTACTTTATTAGCACCTATCTAAATACAATATGGTCACTCTGTTTTCTTCTTTATTAAAAATTAATATTTTTAAAAAGAGATCTTAACTGTTTCAGACTAAAGCACTTCATCTTCTACACTTTAACATGTATGCAAACTAGAGATAAAATATTACTTCTCTATAAGCTGCATGAAGTGCTTCTCTGGTGGTAGTGGTTACATACAATTACTGCAATTTTTTAAAGTTATTTTTCAAATGGGATAATTTACTATACCTGTGTAGTTTTGTTTTTTAAAAAAGTCCTGATTGAGAAAACAGATGTATTTTTCTGCAAGTAATGTTGTTCAGGAAAATGTTTAAACCTTTTTAGCTGTGATATTTAAACCAAAAAGACCTTATACTGTCTATGCTAGCATATGCTTTCATTGCATTGATTTAACTACTTAGTATTAAGAATGTTTATTTATGAAACATTTAGTCAGCTTTGATTGTTTTTCTTCAGTACCAAGGATGATTGCTTCAGTGTTAATATTCAACCACCTGTTGGAGAACTGCTTTTACCTGTGGCCATGTCAGAGAAAGATTTTAAGAAAGAGCAAGGTGAGAGATGTCTACAACTTATTAGAAATTTACACACCAAATAATACGTGCTCATTCCTGTACAGTCTCTAAAACAAATTTTCACGTATACATAGCTATTAACAGATATTAGTGCACAATCTTCCAATTTTTGTCAATGCTTTGCACTTACAACCTTAAAAATAGATGTTTGTCTATATTTCTGGCACACTTGAAAATTGATTAATATGTCTTTAAAATGATAAATTAATTCTTAATCACCTTTTCAATGCTGAGAGTTGTCGCTTGTCAACCCAATGATATACTAATGGGTTTTGTATTATTGAAAGTGCCAGGAATTGGGGACTTTACCAATGTCCTACCAGTATAATTGTTATGTTTGTGTATTTTTTTCATTATAGAACTGTTTTTTTATGTCTTACTAATGTATTTGTCCCTGCACACATTAAACTACCTTACCCTTCAAAACAAAGTCCTAATTATGGCATTAAAATACTTCTGGTTTCTTTTGACCTAATTCTATATTAAAGAAATGCTGTGTTGTCAGAACGTATTAGAACTGAAACATTTTTTAAATAAGTACTTAAAAAGAAAATATTTTCAGCAAAATGCAAATATTAATATCCGTAGTTGGCCCAGAGTCAAACATACCTTCTAATAAAAGTGAGGTGATTTTTTTTCATATGTGAATAAGGGGAGATAACTGTCTGATTTTATGTGTTTAATTAACGATAACGTTTATAAAACTAAGGCATATTTAAATGCTGTAGTCAGCAGTTTTTACAACTTTATGTGAATCTCAGCCATTTTTTCCTGTGGAGGGTGTTATCAAAGATCCCTTCATTTTGAGGTAGTAAATCATACCCATCAAACTTCCAGAACGTACTAGGCACACATGAATACCTACACCTAAGAAGAGGGGCATGCTTCCTGGCACTCCATTATTACGCTGAAGATACTGTTTTTACTCTAAGCCTTTGCAATTCAGTGTCAAAAAGAAAATCTCATACAAGGCCGTAAATTAATAGTAATATTTTTGCTCGGGCATTATTTAAGTGATAAAAAAGAACGATGAAATCTTTCTTTGGATTTGCATTTCTTGGAAAGTTGATTATTGCTATAGAGGAAAATTATCTTTGTGATTTTATTTTTCTATTGACAAATTGAATTGATTCTTATATTTGCTATTCTTACCCTTTGCTGGCTAAAGCCTGCCTCTCTGCTTTACATCTGCTCAGCAAACCAAGGTGAGTGGCACACGGTGACTGAATAAGGCGTTGGCACATTTATTGTTAAGGGGATATTCTTTTTTTGAAAAGTGCAGCTAAAGTTATCTGAAGCAGCAGATTATTATATACCCTTTCACTCCCTCAGCTTTTGTTTAGAATACTTAATATTTCGATCAAATCTTTTGTGCTCTGCCGTGACTGAGGGATTTTTCGCTGACTAGCCATACAGAACCGTAAGTGCATGAGAGAGGTGCACTTGGAGAATAGCTGTGGTCCTCTGTGGAGTTGTTGCCAAAATTCCTTTTTCTTCTGCCATTTTACTTCTATGGTTGTTGATTATTTGTCTGAATAAATCTGGCAGCTGTTTGCTATGTTTAATAGAGCAGAAAGGCTACTCTGAATAAAGCTATTTGAAAATTTGTTTATATGAAGTATTTGTAAATCCTTGCAAGTCTCTTGGCATTTCTGTATCATTCTTTCTGTCTTCCTGAATTCATTCTTTGATGTGGAACTTGATGCTGGCAAATTTAGCACAGGTTTAAAGAGTCTTTTCAATAGCATCTTTTTAGTTATAGGTTTCAGCAGGTTTGGTGATAGAGGTCTCAATCCTCAGCTTTACACATGTATTTGTTATACTGCTCTAGTAAGAACTTAGCTTATTTCCACAAAAGATACCTAGAAATCTCTTGCTAACAGAAAATCCTAAATCAGAATAAAAATCTGTTTCCTCAGATTTTATCAATGCAAAATTCTGGAAGGTAAAATGCAAGTAAATTCAAGGGGTGTGTGTGTGTGTGTGGGTGGGGGTACACCAGCTTTAACTGATTTTTGTACCTTGAATAAAAAGGATTTACATAATTAATATCTTATTTCATATGACACATTTTAAAACTCAAGAAATACGTTAAATGTGTTAATTCAATTTAACTGAAAAAATTATAAATAAGGGACATGAGGAATAATGGTTCCATTTTTATTCTAAAGATATACATAACTGAGAGTATACAGTATTAAATAAAAGTGGTTCTAACAGAGTATTGCATTTTAAGTTAATATTTTTTAAAAACAAAAGTTTTATTTCTAATATGCAACATGATCTATCACTTTTTCTCAGTTGTTGCATTTAGGGTTTCATAGCTAAACATTTTTTATATATATAATAAGATTGGTAGTCAAAGTAGTAAATGAAAGATTATTCTATGTATTGATGGTTATGTATATAAGCCTCCATCAGAGGCATGATTTATTTCATTGCTGTGAGTTTCAAGCATTGCAGAATTAGTTAATGATCTAGCTGTGACATGCTTTCAGTAAGAAAATAACATGGAATCTCTTTTTTACTTAAAAATATTTAATTTGGTTTCTTCACACAGTTTTAATTTCAAGAGGCCTAAGCCTTATTCTAAGATGCCTCCTCTTGTTCATTTTCTTCTTGTGAATTAAATTGCAGATGTAAAACTTAGAAAATTTTTTGAATTTTTATTCATTTTCTTCTTGTGAATTAAATTACAAATCTAAAACTTAGAAATTTTTTTTGAATTTTTTTTTTTTACATTATTTGGTTTGCCTTTTAGCAGTTAATTACAGCTGATTAGCCTAAAGTAAGTGCTATCTACTGCCTTCACCAAAATTTAGATAGACTCTAATAAAGCCACAAATTATTTAGCCTGACAATTTTAAAATATTTTCCCAGTGATTTTACTTTTATTGTATATGACGGGCTCTACAGTGTTTTAAAGTATTATTTTTTGGGAGAAACTTTTAATGAAACCTTCGCTTGTTTTTCTTTCCTGTTAATTTGAGAATACCTGATATATTTTCATTTAGAAAAATCTCTGGTTTAAGAAACCTAAAATGTTTACTTAATTTTATTATGATTTATGCATCCATCTTATGGGTTCCTAGCTAGCAAGATGCTAATTCTTTAAATGGTCAGACATTTACTATTTTCTGGCCCTTAACTACCATAAGCAATCATATTTGATGCCCCTTAATTAGGGCACCTTTTTTTCTTTCCAGGTTCTTTTTCCACCTCAGCAATCGAGACAATACATTTGCTTACCATGCTGCTCTCCTAAGTGTTCTTTTGCATGTAAATTAATCTTGATTCAGTTTACACTGTCATGCTGAGTGGTACAAATTGCCTATAACAATAAAACAGCATGAGTTAAAAATAAAGGGGGGTGGGAAGGCAGATTGAATGTGTGCCTTACTTGATAGGATGTTACTTTGCTTTATGCCAATACATTAGCTGACGATAATGAATCTTCTGTTCTGAAAAGCATGGTTTAGTTGATTTTTTTAATTTTACTTCAATGGAGCAGTACCTTGTCTTTTATAGAACAAGTTAGACAAACCATTAATGACAAGAGTGTTAAGGTTAAATATGAAGCAATGCATTCACTTCTCTGAGTGCTATCCATCTTTCCATTTACAGGAGCTTGACAAAAGTACTGGCTTTGTACAACATTTCCTTTAATTACATGCTGCGGGAAACAGGCTTTTAACATAAACATAGTTGCATTCATTTATTCAGCAGTTGCTCTTCAATAGAGCTTAATGGAGAAGGTTTAAATCCTAAATGAGTACACACATCTCTCAGCAGTGTTATGTCAGCCACTGTGCTTTACTTAAAAGCAGTGTTTGACTGTTTGTATAGTTTTTAAAGCTTTTGCTTAATATTGAAGTTAAACGGTCTAAGACAGAACATAGTGTTCCCAGAGTTTGAAAGTGGTTAGTAAAAAAATGATTATTGTTACAAGCTAGATAGTTTTATTTTCTAACTGACGGAAAAGTCTTTTCACAGTGTTAGGCTTTAGTGTTTTCATACTGTTAATCATAGGGATTCTTTTAAATTTTAGGTTTCATTTGCAATAAATAACTAAAACTTAGATATATATGCCTGAAGGTGCAGGGTCTTTTGAAAACATGAAATCAGATTTTTACTATTTTCATCAGTTTTGTAAACTACTGTGCACATATCAAATATCTCAAAGAGTTACTGGTTTTAACAGATGACATTAGATGTCTATGACTTATATCACAGATCCAAATAGATGGCATTTGTTGTAATTAATGTGTTTTTTAACTCGGGTACTAAATTTCAATATTTGTTCAAAGTGTTTGGTACATTGCTGAATTTGTTCACTGAACATTTTTTACAGGAGATCTGAATATTAATGGCATGTCTTGCATTGACTCTGTATGGTTTTTTTCATGCTTTTGCTTAACTTAATTTCTTTCCTAAATATTATTTGAAACGTCCCTGGGATTTAAGAGTTTTGATTCTCATTTTTTCCTTCATTTTCAAATTTTTGCTTCAGAAATTTCCATCTGTGTTTTTGTCAGCAACTATAGTTTGATTCACTAGGCAAGTACTTTTATCTCTAAGTATAGCCTGAATACTTGTACATTTTCAGTAACTTCCAGTCACTGTTGAGATAACTTGGATCTGTCATACTGAGGCCATTTATCAGGTATTGCTGCTAGTTATACTGGAATTACTTTGATGTGTTCTCATGCAACATTTGGCAATGAGAGATCTTTGAATGAATAGAAAAAAATAACAATAGTAATAAATACATTTATATATTATTAAGAAGTAAAAGCTTACTAGTTTGCATAAACCCCAGATTGAGTATATTTTAAAGAGACCGAAATTAATATTTCATATTTGTGATTCTAAGTTTTTATCCTATCATACTTAAAATTAGATTTATTGAGTGATTTTTAACTGCATTTTTACACATTTTCCTATACAATGAGGATTTTTTAAAAATCTTGAAACAATTGCATATTGTTTTAGTTGTATAATTATCTTGTAAATTGCATCCTAAAGTGGTGTTTCTTTTGTTGAAAAAAGTTAAAATTTTGGCCATGAGCTTAAAATTCTGTAAATGTAATTTTCAAAAAGATATTAGTAAAAGGGAGCCTTCTTTTGCTTTTACAGGAATGCTAACAGGAATGAATGAAACTTCTGCTGTAATCATTGCTGCACCACAGAATTTCACTCCCTCTGTGATCTTTCAGAAGGTTGTTAATATAGCCAATGTAGGTGCAGTCCCTTCGGGCCAGGATAATATACACAGGTGGGTTCACTAACACACAGTGTGGAGGTGGAGATGACTTGAGTATGTATAAATATATAATTTTAAATTCATTGTTTTCTTTGGAAAGAATAACCCCTAAACATGTGTCACACACACACACACACACACACACACACACACACTCCCTTTTTTTTCCTGATGGTATAGTTGTTTATTGCTTTGCATTAAGGCTGTCTTTTCCCTCTCTGAGCATCCTTGTCATATTGGTATGGTCTTTCCTGGAAGATATACAGAGCATATTCACATTTTATAATACCTTGGTAATTTATAAAATTACCCTTTATGAAATGGTTGCGAGTTTATCTTATTTCACCAGATTCAGTAGATGTCCAGGAAGAACCATTCTATAAAGCAATATAGTTGGACTTTTTTAATTGAAAGAGAGGAAGTTTGGGTACTACATACAGATTTCCTTTTTATAGCCATCCCCTAAGACTGCTTGCAGTAAATAAAGCGCTGCTAGATGACCAACATGGGGGTAAATGCAGCTTCTGTTTCTTAGACTAGTAATATTTTCCATCACCAGGCATCTGAAATATGAGATCCAAGTTATTTGTCCTGAAAGGCAGCAGAAAATGTGATTGATGTTTGCCCTCTTGTATTTATATGAATGCCCATGGCTTTAAATGAATGTAAAGATAAAAATAATTATCTCTTACCCATTTGGTGATTGCATAGTCCTGTGTGAGCTTAAGGGAATTTGTTGCAAACCATCTCATGGCAGACATACTTCTGCCATTAAAAATATCTACGCCCTGTATATTTAGTGTGCCATTTCTTATATAATTATGAATCATGGAAAACAAATTTAGCATCAAAGGGAAGGCCCGCGGACCTTAAAAACCATTTTTTTTAGTTAGCACAGGAGTAAGAGAGGCCCCATATGAAAAATGCTACAGGTGATTTGGGTTTTAGACCTAACTCTGCCACTAATTGTCTTGGTCATCTTGGGAAAGTTGTAACTTCTTACGCGTTTTACATTCCTCATGTGTTTGGAAATGGGTGGCAGGAAAAAAAAGTGGGGGAGGACTGAAATGAAATTCTGTGATAGCTATGAAAGAACACTAGATTTGACTTCAGAAGAGCTGGTCTGCCATTACTGTATTCTTAGTTGCCTGACTTCACTGAACTGATCACAGCAGAATAAAAACTGCATGTACTAGTTTAAAAATAGATTTATCTTGTACTGTTTTTTTAAACGAACATAGGGTTCTTAAGTTGCTCAAGAGGTCTCGTGCTTTCATTTCTTAATTTATGGCAAGCTCTATCTCACGTAGGGTGGTGATAAAATAAGAAAATGGATGTAAGGCCATGATACAGACCATCACAAAAATACAACTTATTTATCAGTTAATGTTGTTCAATGGGGAAAAGAGTAAACAAAAGCCTTTTCAGTGAAAATAAATATTTTGATTTTGAGTTTTCCTGTTTTAATTTTATTCTGCTTTAAATACTTCTTTTCACTTTCCTAGGTAATATTCTCTAACAGAAACTGTTTTATTTATGGGTCCTTGGAATTATTGAATTTACTAAAACACCTAAATGCCGTATTATCAACTATAACTTCTTCAGTATGAAATTTTACCTGAAACACCTAGTATCCAGCAATACTGCAGTCTTGTTTTAATATGTTCTTTTGTAATGTACAAAAAGATATAGAGTAGCCACTATTTATGTTGGAACATCTAGTTTAGTTTTGTTTTGTGTATAAGTTGTTTTGGGTTGTTTTTTTGTTTGTTTGTTTATTTTTAACTTTTCTGAAAGCAATGGCAGCTGTCTAGATTTTTGTTTCTTAGAAGAAAAAATGTCAAGGCTGGGCAAGGTGGCTTACATCTGTCATCCCAGTACTTTGGGAGGCCAAGGTGGGCAGATCTCTTGAGCCCAGGAGTTCAAGACCAGCCTGGGCAACATAGGGAGACCCTGTCTCTACAAAAAATATAAAATTTAGCCCGGCATGGTGGCACATGCCTGTGGTCCCAGTTACTTGGGAAGCTGAGGTGGGAGGGTCACCTGAGCCCATGGAGGTCAAGGCTGTAGTGAGCTGTGATCACACCATTGCACTCCAGCCTGGGTGACAGAGTGAGACCCTGTCTCAAAAAAAGAGAAAAGAAAGAAGAAGAAAAGTGAAGTTACAAAGCCACATAAAATGAAAGCTATCTTCCTATTGGGAGATAGACTTAAAGGGACCCTTAGCACAGTTGTATAATTCTTATTAAAGATAGTTTGCCAGTAACTTGTCTTGCTGGTTTGGAACGTAATACCTGTAATACCTGCTCAAATGATTTAAATTAAAATTACAGTCAATTCTCAATTGTCCATGCTAATGCAGAGGAGACACACAACTAAGAACCATTTATATTTGACTTTGGAATGCAGAGATTGAACCCAAACTTAATGTTCGTGTTCCTCATACTCATCCACAGTGTCTTGAGGCTTTTCTGTTCTAGCCCCATCATCAGTGGCCTGGTGTTTGGCCCTGTAACCTGGGGGAGGGCCCAAGTTAATAGAGTCAAAAGTCAATAAAATACCTGTAAATACTTAAGAATAGGCTGTACTGTCTTAACTTGCTTCTCAAGTCCCAACATACTGAATTGAAAAATATTTCATATTTGCTTTTATAGCTAAAGTATGGCTGTAATAATGTTCTAAATTTTAGAAAGCTTCCAGGTAACAAACATCTAAAGTTATTTGTATTTTTTATACAGAAACTGACATAAATTATTATCCTGTGTATGTAACACTTTTTCTCATTCTTTTTGCTAATAGCAATTAAAACAAAAATAAACAATTGTTAATAAAACTGTACTTTTGTACAGTTTTTTTTTTTTTGCTTTTCTTAATTTCATTTAAAATGAAATAGGAATTAGTGTTTACATTATAATAATCTAAATTAACTGTTTACCACTTTATTGAAATAAATGTTTTTAACTAAAGTGTTCCATATTATATTACCCTGTGGAATTAATATGTTTCTATATCTAAGTTTATATATTATTTAATTGCTAATGATAAAATTGAAATCCCTATGAGATTTTGAATGATTCCCTGATTCTTTTGTGATAGTTATGTTTTTGAGTTTATGAAGAGTAGGACCAAAGCCACTCTAATATTTATTAATGGTAATCAGTTTAGGATTTTTTTTTTTACACCAAGTATGAAAAGCATTTTTACTACTAGTATTTTAAGAGATTAAAATTTCCAGTATGTTAAGTTACTCTTGGCCGGTTTATGTTCTATTTAATTTTTCAGGATCTTTTCTTTCTGAGAGGACTTTTAATAAGAATTAGTGTACTCATTCTAACCCTTTAATGAATAGAGTTTACATTGCCTAATTTTGGAATACTTTATTTCTACTACTCTTCAAATTTTATACATTTTTACATTAAATGCCAGGTAAAGAAATACTTAGTATAAGAATTATCTAAGGAAAAGTGAACCTTTTTATTAATGTGTAGAAGTATGTAATGGTATAAAGTACAAATTTTAATTGAAGACTTAATAGAAAATGATTCCTAACACAGCAACAGAAAATGGCCCTCATTAAGAAAAAGCCAATTAAATGAGCACAGGTTTTATGAAATTCACTTCAGAAACCAGAAACATTTTTTATTTCATTAACACTTTTAAAGATCAATTGAGAAAGCAGATCTATGATTAGATTATATGATTTTTAGTTGTAATTTTCTAAATGAGTGAGAAATCAGAGCCAAACAGTATACTATTGAGAGACTCAACTTCATCTTCATTTCTGTTGTACTTACTTGAAAATCTTGCTCTTTGAGAACAAAATCATCTTACTGAGATATACAGAGTGGCCGGGCATGGTGGCTCACGCCCATAATCCCAGCACTTTGGGAGGCCAAGGCAGGCAGATCACTTGAGGTCAGGAGTTCAAGACCAGCCTGCCAACATGGTGAAACCCTGTCTCTACTAAAAATACAAAAAAAATTAGCCAGGCGTGGTGGCAGGCACCTGTAATCCCAGCTATTCAGGAGACTGAGACAGGGGAATTGCTTGAACCCAGGAGGTAGAGGTTGCAGTGAGCCAAGGTGGCACCACTGCACTCCATCCTGGGCAACAGAGGGAGACTCCACCTCAAAAAAAAAAAAAGAGAGAGAGAGAGATACAGAATTATGGTCATTGTGTCAATCTGCTGTTTTCCAAATTACTGTTAATGCATGATAAGGAGTATTACAAAAATGAGAATTTCTGTCATCATCAAAAAGCATTTATTAACTATATAGCTGAATATCTTCATTTCCTGTGTAAGATATTCAAATTTATTTTAATGAGATATACGATACGTGGTGAAGGTCTTAATGCATATTACTTAAGACAATACTGGTAAACGAATACATAAATAAAGTGTATCCCAAGGGCAAAATGGACAGTATTAAACCAGTAGATGAATAGACTGCAAGACCTCATGTGTTCGAAGGTAGGAGATTAGAGGCGTTAGTTGTGGGGATCCCGGTTCATTCAGGGCCAGGAAAACTTTCTTGTGATTCTCTGTGAAATATCCAGAAAGGGTTTAGGAAGGAGGTTTGTGTTCAGCGTCGTGGAAACTGAGGTGCGTTGCTTTTATTACATTGCATGTCCTCTGATAACAGCACTAAGGGGTAAGTGCAGTAGCCAAAAAGCAGAAAACGAAAAACCTGTCGCTCCGAAATCGCTAAGGTTTTTCTGTACCAAAAAATCATGTGAGTTTGTGTAAAACTCAGATTTCTGGAACCCACCCCAAAAACTCAGCTTCAGTAAATCTGAGACAGAGCCCAGGAATCTCTATTTTAGGCAGCACTCCAAGTGGTTAGAAGGCAAATGTTCCAAAGTCCACAGTTTGAGGCTGCCCTGAATTATCAAGCTGTATTGCCACATGACACATTTCAAAATACTTTTCCCTATGTTTATATGTTTTCTTTTTTCCTGATTAGTCAGTAAGGGATGCCAGTAGATGAGATGTTTGGTTTAATTTTTCTTACACATATCCCAGAGTGCTCCAGCAAGATAGTGTATTGTCCATTCCGGGAGTACATTAGAGCAGTGTCTATAAAACAGTTTTAGACCATAACTGTGTATGTCTCCGCCATCTCACATTTTCACCCGTAGTCAGAAATCCTGATGTTTGTATACAATAATATTGTTGAAAAGGTTGTCACACTTACCTACTCATTTTGTCCTTTCATGAACCACAAATTAACCCTCTGAGGAGAAAATGTGATATTTGATTGAAGACAGAATGCCCTGTCTCTGCCATGATTCTATTTTAATTCTTAGCTTATTATTCAGTAAGATTCTGGAGCAACTTTCATTATTAACTTGTATTCACTACTGATATTCCTTCCCCACTTCCTCACCCCCCCATCCCATATATCTTAATTAGCAATTTGGATTTTGTTTATCCTGTCACTTTTTAAATTTGCAAGCTTTTACTGTATGCAACTTGTGGATAATTACAATCTTAGTCGAATAAATGTTGTTTTACTGTTGTCACTAGGTCCTTAACTATTAGGAAAGTCTGGTGCTGTGAGTGGGACAGTGTATCCATTGGCAACCAGGCAGTCAACTTTTAAATTTATCAACACACATAAAGACAGTTTATTTCAGGTTTAAAACAAAAGTCTTATTATTTAATTCAAGTACAGGTAAAGAACAACTTGTTTCATTTCTGTTTTTTTTTTTTTTTTCTTTTAAGATAGGGTCTCACTCTGTTGCCCAGGCTGGAGTGCAGTGACACAGTTATAGCTCACTGCAACCTTGAACTGGGCTCAGGCAATCATCCTGCCTCAGCCTCCTGAGTAGTTATTACTACAAGTGCCTGCCACCATGCTCAGCTAATTTTTTTTTTTTTTTTTTTTGTAGAGACAGGGTGTCCCTATGTTGCCCAGGCTGGTCTTGAACTCCTGGGCTCAAGCAATCCTCCCGCTTTGGTTTCCCAAAGTGTTGGGATTACAGGCATGCACCACCACGCCTGGCCAACTTGTTTCATTTCTAGGCCTTAAACTCACCCAGTTAATCACTGTTATTACATACCTGTTTAAAGGTTGTTAATAGGGGAAATACTGGTACACATTAGTTTTGGTATCTTAAAAAGATCTATAATGTGTAACTCCTTCACTTAGTATTTTTTTTGGAGACCTTTATGACAGATTTTGCTAGTGCTAGGGTTGCAAACACAAATGGCAAAGATACTTTTTGATGGGGTCTCTAATATTTCCCTTTCTCTATTCTTAGGTTTATTAACTTTTGAGTTACTGTTTTTGTTCATTAGTTGTTTTCTTCTCTCGTGCTAGCTATATGGAATTTAAATTCTGGGTAATTTTGGAGAATTTATAATTCTCCAAAGAATTTTTGCTTTTCAAATAACATTGGATGCCTTGTTGCCCTAATTTTATAAGCCTTCTTCATTGTATAAACAGAAACATTGTATAAACAGTTTTAAGTATAAAACTATCAGGCTTAGGTCTTTTCTACCATATGACAAATTTTGAGTCTCAAACAGGACTGAAGATTTGTGGAACCTCTTTTAATCATCCAAACAGTTCTTTCTCAGGTTGGTGGCTGTCCACTAGAGGACAGCACTGCTTTTTATCTGACTGCTTTGAACTCTGCAGGCCCTGAGCATCATTTCATTGACAAACAAATGAGGACCTCAGTTAATTTTCACACAGAAAGCATATTTGGATATTTCGGAAGTAACCAAACTGCACAGCTGAATTTTACTTCAAAACATTCTCTAAGTTCTATCTAAGTTCACCATTTAATGTCCTCTAATGCAACCATTTTACTAATAGGAATCTATAACTGTTTCATGTAAAAATGAAAGAAAGGTATTCTTGATGGTTTTCCTTCTGGGTTGACAATTTTGTAAGGAATCAAAGAGAATGGGGTAAGAATGTATTTGTTTTACTATTAGTTTTCTCTTATTAACCCCATCTCACCACACCCCAACCAGACAAACCAGAAATGCTCTGAAATAACTGGGATGTTTTATGTCTTCTTTAAGCAAGGGCACTTAGATTTTTTAGCTTTCCTGTATAAAGAAAGAGAATGCATCATTGGCCTGATAGTGTGGGGAATAATTTTTTATACCATCTCTGAAGATTAGAGTAGAAACTAGAGTCCTAAATTATAGTGGTTGTTTATTTTTTATTTTAACTTTTCTCATTTGAACGTTAGAGGAAAAGACTACAATATTGTTAGGTGATTTTTTAAATAATTGGGAAAAATACATTGCTTTGTGTAAATTCTCTAAACCTAAATCACGTGTAAATGCTTTTTTTGGTCCCTCACTATTAATTCAATAGTGTAATGGTTTAACTTTAAAATGCAATTTTATAGTCAACAAAATAGAATTTTTTACAACTTACAAATTCTCTGCCTGTTTAAAATGTTCTACTATATTAACTCAAGGTAATAAAGATTTATAATTTTAAATCCTTTGGCAGATAGCGCTCCAAATCACTATTCTTTGGTATTGATGTTTAGGAGGCTTATTCAAACCAGTATTTCTTACATGTAATGATTGTGCGACTTCATTACACATTTGTCAACTTTGGACTAATTATTTTTATACAGCTAGGGCAGGGCACTGCATCTTGTGATCGTCTTTCTTACTAATAGGATTCTGTCTGCTTCAGCAGGCAGTAATTGAAGGCTTCATGTACGGAGTTAAAAAAAAAAAAGTTTTAGCCTGAGTGGGTCATTGTCACAGCTTCTGGTAACCAGTAGAACAGAAAGCACAAGAAAATTGAACTCAGAATAGAAATAGAAAAATCAGAAACCAGGAAGACTATCCAAGAGAAGAAAAAGCATGTCTTAGAGCTGTTGCATTAAGTATAGCAAATCTGATTCTGTGTAAAAAAGGTTATGTTTGTGACTACCCTGGAGACTGATGCAGCCTCTCAGATAAATATTTTTAAATTCATTTTGTACTGTTAATTTTAATTGTTAGAACAATTGAGTTATAGGATTTCTTTTCCTTCTAACAAAGAACATTTATGATTTATAGCCAGTTTGTCACAAATCTTAAAAAGTATAGTTTAATTAAGTACATGGGGAATAAATCTGTGTATTATAGATATTAGATTTTTTTTCAAATTTGTTGTTGCTATTTGGTCTGTTTTTATAATTCCGACTATAGTTAAGACAAAATAACTTTTTAAGAAGAGTGAAACATTTTTTAAATTTAGCTTTGACAACCAGCTTATTCTGTCTTTTTTGTAAATCTTAAGAATTCTTTCTTATAGGCTTCAAAGATTAAATATCAATTGCTGGAGATAATAGACAAGGAGACATTTAATAAGATGAAATACAGATATAGCCAAACAGTTTTACCTTCTCAGTTGGTGATTACAAACAGCAAGTGGTTGGTGGTATAATCAAATGAAAAATATCTAGGTGGTATCCTTTTAATAACATGGAGCCCGTCATACATAGGCAATACATCTTTAACTGTCATCCCACTTATTTGTTCTCATTTGTGGTGTTACTGCTTTTTGAGGTTGATTGGTCTCCCTGTAGTCCCTCCCTGTGTTACAGCTCCATTCAAAAAGGCTTTGTATTTTTCACTGCTGGTGTCTCTTTAGGGAGAGGGGAGTAGGGGATAGTTAAAATGTTTTAAATATTTAAAGGCAGAAATTTAAAATATGAGGAATCAAGTCAGCATGCTTTGAATAACACATTACTGCAAAGTCAAGTAAACAATTTGTGAAGAGAGGACTCTTTCTTCTTAATGTTTTTGGCACAATAATTGTGTGCATATTAGGTAAATAGGAAAAACTTTATTGACTGATAAAAACAAATTATTAAGAGTGCATTTTTGTATATATGAAGAGAATTTGTGTGACCTGGAATCAGAACGCTTAGGTTCAAATTTCTGCTCAACCAGAAATTTGGTGTGTGGCCCTGAGGAAGTTCTTCAACTTCTGTGGGCCTCATTTCCCTCATCCATAAAGTGACCTGCCTCATAGGATTAAATGAAATAATTCCAGTGAAGCACTTAGAACCCACTGCCAGAACACAGTGCTTAACAAATGATAGCTGCTGTCATCATTATAGTGATCAAAAATGTCTCATGCCTTTTGAAAAAATTTTGTCACAGTGTGATCTTAGTTCACGGCCAAATACAGAGGTTCTGATGCCAGCCATTAGGTTTAGTGTATAAATATCTGACCCACCCTGACTTTATAATCAATGTTTCTGACATCCCAAAGCTAGCTAGCTATTACTTATTAATTAGTACTCTTTCCATAACTATTTTTTGCATGTTTTTTGAAGTATAGCCTGTGCAGGAGTTAAATGATGAATAAATCTGGGGCGGTGGTTTTTGCCTTCCGAGGGCCAAAACAAACCAATTTTGATCATGCTGTGTTCCAATTAAATATATCCTTTCTGAACTGTGAAATGAGAATGTCAGAACATCTGATCTTCTAGTCTTCTGCTTTAAAACATTGCTTCCACCATTTGTGCCCACTAGAACATAGAGACCTAGTTAATAAAGGCAGTAGCTTTTACACCAGCTAGCAGATTCTGTTGCTAGGATGATTTGCTTAGCGTGTTTCCACTGCAGTGTAAGCAAATGCCTCTTTTCTTTCATACCCCTATTCTGTATAGTACTGAGAATTTTGTGGCAATAGGATTTCAAAAACATGTCCAAGATACTAATTCTAATCTCTGTCAACACACTGACACCAAAATTGACATTTGTCTCTGCCAACTTTATATTAATTGTAGCATTAACTCTAAGTTTTTTAATAGAAGAGAGATAAAATGTGCCTTGGGGCTGTGCAACCCTGAAATTCAAACAACAGTGCTTTTGTGTTCCTATTCAGGCATAATCTCCTTCTCTATGGTCCCAAGGCACAAGTGTTAAGTAAATAAAGGGACTAATAAGACTATTGTTTACATAATTATAACCCTGTCAGAAATAGGGACCTCTGTTGAAATATTTGTTGAGTGAATCACACATGTGATGACCAAATCTGTGGGAAAAGTTGCATAAATGAATGGGGAAATAGAGCCACCTCATATCCTTTGGTGACTTGGTTTAACAGGAATATAGAAACAGCATTCTGCTATGAAGCAGAAGAGCCTGAAAAATTTAGACAAAAGAAATGCATAAACCTGTGAGGAGCCTTAGAAAAGAGAGATTATTTTGGGGCTGGTGATCTTTATGTTCTCTCAAAGATGAAATTGAGGTACCTAGTTCATAATCTCCCATGTGTACATCTGAAAAGCAGATGGATGTGTGTGTTAAGAGGTTTATAAAAACCTCTTTAAAAACATTGGTACGATTTATATTCCTAAACTGGTTCCTTACAATTGCTTCTCTCAGTAGGAACACTGCTGTGTCAGATTCCTTGGAAGTTTTCAGCATGCTTGTAGAGTTCACAAATAAATGACTAGGAAGATTTTCTAACATATTTTATTGGTAGCCCATTAGCTCACATTTTAAAACACAACTTAAAGTGTTTATAGTATTTGAAATTTAGTAAAATTAGCATATCTGTTTTGGTTTTGATACATTATTCTAATTATTGTTGGAAAACCTAGTTCTTGATTTTATTTGTCCAAAAATGGCTTATTTGGTTTCAAAAAAATTAATATGTTATGAGATCTTGATGTTATTTTTTTTTAAACCCAAAAAAGAAATTACTTTTCATTTAAAGAGAATCTGCTTCCTGCTTAAGTGGCTAATATTTTAATTAAGTCGGGAGTGAAGTTTTTCTGAGTGTCTCCTGATAAACTCCCTCTTTTATGTTGATGGTAATTAAACAGATCCCTGTGGACACCGTGGGCTCTGTGCAAGGCCCATGCTAATTGTCAGACATGAGACACTGACCAGTTGGTTTGCACTTGAATAGTCCACAGCGTGCTGTTAGCGCGGCAGTTTTATTTTTATGTATTGTGAGCTGTTGTCAGGGCTAACTGGGTGCCATTGTGGCTGAAGATGTTGCGCAAATTGAGGCAGATGGCTCAGATTCAGACACGTGTCATATAGAAAGGGGCAAGGGGATTGGCCCTGCAAAGTGGGGTCACAGCAGGTCACAGACCCGCTCTACACTTGTTAGTGTTTTCAAAAGCTCATGTGCAGCAACTTTGTTTTTCTCCAGTCATCCCTGCAATCAAACCCCCTCCCCCAAAAAGTTTGTGGAACATGCTCCATGTGGCAAATGGAGGCTTGGGAGGTTCCTGTTCTCTTCCTTGACAACCCTGAGGCTCAACTGTGCATGCAGAATGAATTAGCAGGATTGACAGAAGTTCGTTGTGCCTGCAACGGCTTTTCAGTCAATTGCAGTGCTTAAAAGGCTAGTTTTGCTTTTAATTCCATGTAATCAGTAGGTTCTTCATGTCTTGGAATTTAGAAGTAGAGCATGAGACCTCAAGTTTCCTCTATTACACTCTAAAGCAAAAAGAAAAATCTAATGTTCTAAACAGTTAAAAACAAAGAAAAAGGGAAGCGTGAGGTTGCACTTAGCTGTCACGTGATTTTGTTTCATGTCATTAACATTAGAGATTTAATTTGAATATTTTTACATGAGTGAATTCAGTGGAACTTCGTAAGAATTTTATAATGTACATAAAATTATCTAACTTATTACATAATCATTTTCAGATGTGAGGAGTTAAATTTTGAAGCTCTTTGAGAAAGGTACCTTTTCTTAACATGTTTTAAAAATAAAAATACAATGGCTTATTTAAAATGGCTCTATGCATGGTGAAATGTTAAATACCATGTGGATGAATGATTCTCAAATATATTGTAATGGAGAATTATTCACTTGCATCTATTGTTTAAACTAATAAGTAAAATAGACTTCCTTTTTCTGTTCTGTTTTAAATGTGCACTAAAATTACCTGCTTGTGGTTAGCATGGGCTGGACAGTTTATTGATTTTTCAGAAGAATGCTTGGCTTTGGGTTTTTGGCAGTAGGGAGCCTGCAGCAAATTATTTCATTTGACAAAAAAGAGTTATTTTAATCCTGTTTGAATGTATGCTATCTCCTTTTCCCTCCCCATCTCATGATAAAAGGTCTCTCTTTTTTCTTCCAGGTTTGCAGCTAAAACTGTGCACAGTGGGTCATTGATGCTAGTCACAGTGGAACTGAAGGAAGGCTCTACAGCCCAGCTTATCATAAACACTGAGAAAACTGTGATTGGTTCTGTTCTGCTGCGGGAACTGAAGCCTGTCCTGTCTCAGGGGTAACCTGCTTACATCTGGACCTCAGAATCTGGCACACAACAAAAGTGCCTGGCATCCACTACTGCTGCCTTTCATTTATAATAATGGCCCTTCCATCTGGCAGTGGGGGAAGAATACACTCTTGACATTCTTGTCTCCTGCTTTAGAATGCTAGTGTGTATCTATCATGTATGCAATACTTTCCCCCTTTTCGCTTTGCTAACCAAAGAGCATATATTTTACTGTCAGTTATCTCAACTCTTGAATCCATGTGGCGTTTTCTCTGTCCTGCTGCTTCTTTTGGCCTCCTCGTCTTCCTTCTCTTTTTCGACAATGGTAGACATGAATGAGATATTTAAAGTTCATTGGAAATCATCTTCCCTTCAGCAGTAAGCAAAAATTAGCAATGAAATAGTCTAAATGGCCTCTCAGCTTGGTATGTGAAAATGAGATCACATACTTTTTAAATCCAAATACAAAAAACATGGTCTCTGCAAGATTTTGTTCTTTGAATTTCTTGATATTGTAATTGATTACTGATAACTGTCATCATGAAGTGATCTCTCAATAAAATAAGATAAATAAACTAGCATATGAATCCTATTTGTCTTTGCATTTTTATTGAGAAACTATTAATAATCCTGAAGTTCATATGCTAAAGTTTTCTTATTTTAAAGTGAGTATTTTGAGTGTTACATTATGCAGAGAAGCAATGTGGTTTAGTTAGTGAAAGAAAAACCACTTCCAAACCAAATAAATTTTCTACTTATAGCATAGTGTACTCCAAGGGAAAAAAAAAATTGGTGTACTTAATAACATAAACAAAAATCTTCATGTTGCAAAATAAACATCTCTTTCTAGGTAGTTTTGATCTATTAGTAGTAGGTATCTGATTACGTGGCCTGCTGAATAAATTCTTTGAATCTCATTTTTCCTTATGCCCAACTTTGGAAACTAGCATAAACTTACAGAAATTTTTAAAACTAGTTATATGATCGACATATTAGCATCTTTCCCTAGAGTATTTATTTTATTTGCTAACTTAAGTTACTGTTTTTTAGGTTGTTCTATAATCACAGAGCTTTTCTAATACTTTTGCACCTTTTTAAAACCAGTTGAAATTTTACTTCCTTTTTGATGCAAGGTAATGGACTTTCAGGTAGTATAAGCTACTCATTTTGTATAGAGCCGCATACATAATTATTTTTAAAAAGTAAAAAGGAAGTGACTGTACATTGCTTGAAGCATTAAAAGAAAAGAATGGCATTTTCTTGGAACATACCTATTGAGAAGAACAAAACAGACTAGAAAAATTATTTAAATTTTCAATCTGGTGAGATGACAAGAGTAAACAAAATTGTTAAATTTTCCTGCTCCAGAAATACAGCCCTGAATCTCCGGGAAGAGAATGTACAGAAGTGCAATGTACAGAAGCCACATGGACATTCTGTACCAATTTTGTACCATGTGTACATTCTCTCCTGTTGTAATGTACAGAAGCCACGCGTTCCACTTCCCTCTGGAGCCTGGGCGCTGTGGTAACACACCCAAACGCCCGTCAGCAATCGCAGGTCGTTGGCATTTCCATATTAGACGTATTACCCAGAGCTTCATAACTTTGAATTTTAAGTCAATAACTTTTTGAAATGTTAGACAGAATTTGACAGGTTTAATTCCTGTTTTCTGAAGAAAAAAAAAAATTATCCATGCTGTCTTCAGGCAGAGGGAAAGTGTATGTTGTGATTGAGAAGTCTTCTTTTTCCTTAAATCAGGGCACTCATCTTTAAAAGATAGGTCACACATTTGTATTTTTTTAAACTAAGGAAATTTCATTAGGACTTTACTTTTGGCTAAGTTATTTTTGGCTGCTAACTTTTGAAATTATGCTAAATCAATAATGTAATGTAGTGTGAACCAGCAAACGGTATGTATCGATGGTAATGTGCGCTACCAGCTGAAACCATTTTAACACTAGTAGCTTAATATCATTAAAATATTTTTCACGTAAAACAGAAAAATGACCAAAGCCCCAAGTTAAAGGTTTGGGGTTTTTTTCTTTTGTGGTGTGGTGACTCAGAGTTCCTTGCCTCATATTTCCTTTAACTTTATCATAATCCATGATTATCTTTAAATTGTTCCATTGAGTCGAGTTAGTCAATGTTGAATTCTTAATTCTAGTTATATTTTTTCATTTTAATGTTCACTTAATGGGACATTTTATGTACACCAATCTTGAAGAATGGCTCTCATAGTATATTTCAGACTAAGCCTCATTTTTGATATCACAATACATTTGCTTTATTTATTATAAGAAGAGTTTTTTATTCCAAAGAGACTGTAACAATGCATTTCTCAAAATACTGTATACTTGTCCTTCTCGATAACTATTTGCAACATATGAATAACTTTATAATAGCTTACAAAAAGTTTGCCCTTATAACCTGTGTTCCTGTTGTTAAGAATTTAGATGTTAGATAAGATAAGAATCCAGAATGACAGAAGATTTCAAAAACGGAAAAGTTGGACCAGCTAAAGGAAAACCTAAGATCTTTCCCCTGACTGGGTTTCCTCTCTATAGTCTCTCTGACCTTCTAGGGAACTTTGTTTAAAGGGAGAAAGAAATCCTCTTTTCACAAAATGAGAGGGAAAAAAAGAGCACTATGTCTGCCTGGTGAGGTGGCTTATTCCTAGAATCCCAGCACTTTAGGAGGCCAACGTGGGAGGATCATTTGAGGACAGGAGTTCAAAGACCAGCCTGCACAACAGAGCAAGACCCTATCTCTAAAGTAATTTAAAATCTAGCCAGGTGTAGTGGTGCATGCTTGTACTCCCAGCTGCTGAGGAGGCTGAGGCAGGAGGATAGCTTGAGCCCAGGAGTTGGAGGCTACAGTAAGCCGTGATCATGCCCCTGTACTCCAGCCTGGGTGACAAAGTGAGACCCCATCTCAAAACAAACAAACAAACAAAAAACAGAGCCTTACTATTCCATTTTTGCTGAAAGACTGTATCTACTGTGAATGTGGAGAACTACAGTAAACCTCATCAGGGGTGTGGTAAAATATAGGTTATGCTCTGTACTTACTCAGGAAACCTACAATCTAATTGGCAATAAACAAAGAAATGGCCATGTGGACCTCCCTAAGTTAGTGAGCCCTGGTTTGCAAATAAATGTTGCTTCCATCCTAATACAGGCTTGCCTCCGCCCCACCCGCACTTCCCTCGGGTGCCAAGTCCTGCAGCGTGGCAGTCCCAGAAGCCTGCAGGCCCCGCCTTTTCACCTCCACGGCCTCCTTACACAGGTGACCACACTGGACTGGCCGGCCACGGGGGACACACTTTTGTTCTTCCATCAGTTGGGGTCGATTAACTGAAGACAATGACTTCTCCACTGTGCTTGTTTATCTTCTTAAGTCCTCTTCCCTGCCGGCCCCTGTCTGCCTGCCTTCTAGCCTCAGGAAACACTTCGCTGATCAATTCACTCTCTTCTATCCTGCTTTGGTAACATGACTTTGTGTTTTCCCTACCACTTTTCAGCTGTGTTGTGGAGTAAGCAGAATTTTATGATCTGTCCTGGGAAGCTAACCACTATGTGATACTGTTTTCTGAGAAAAATGTGTTAGATTCCACCTGATCACCTAACAAACTTGGAACATAGCTGTTTGAAAGCTGAGATGGTTTGTGAGAAACATTGTGAGGCCGTGTGGCATGATTAATTGTCAAATAACACCAGTAAGTACCTTTGGGTTTAGGGAAGAAGTGATTAGTGGGCTAGAGAGGTCTGAGAAGGTTCCACTGAGGCAATGAAGCTAGCTAGGTCTTAAAAGTGGGGTGGCTTATAGAAGAGAAGACAGAGTTTCTAGGCATGGGAGAAAGGCAAATATGTTATTCTCAGCTGAGGCTGTATCTTTTAAAATGTTTTGAAAATACCTTTGTACAGAAAGCAACACTGGCCACACCAGTGATGTTTCCCCTCCCCCTCCTTGCCCTCACTTCTCCTTTTTTCCCTCTCACACAGTCCCTCTCTCTCAAAGCCATTCCCCGTGTCTCCATCTCAATGGCCTGTGATAGTTTAGAGAAGGGGTCTCCAACCCCTGGGCCATGGACCACTACCACGGCCTGTTAGGAACCTGGCCCGCAGCCAGAGGTAAGCAACAGGCGAGCTCTGCCTCCTTTGATATCAGCAGCGGCATTAGATTCTCATAGGAGCACAAATCCTACTGTTAACGGCACATGCGAGGGATGTAAAGATAAATGCTACTTGTGAGAATCTAAAGATAAATGTAATGCACTTGAATCATACCGAAAACATCCCTCCGTCCCCATCCATGGAAAAATTGTCTTTCGTGAAACCAGTCCCTGGTGCCAGAAAGGTTAGGGACCACTGGTTTGGAGGAGAAATAAATGGTTGAGATATCATGGACGGGAATAGCCTGCACTTGTAAATAGTATAGAGACAGAAAAAAAGGTTGGGAAAACCTTGAACTACGTAGAGATCAGGAGAAGCAGGCATTGTTTGTGTTACTCTTCTGCTGGAAGGCCAATTTTAGGTATTTCCTTGGGGATTTTAGTTATTTCCTGTGCCTTTGCGGGTTCTAAAATGATCCTTTTCAGACTTAGAGTCAAAGTAGCTAAAGAATATTAAATTCTGGCTGGTCGCGGTGGCTCACGCCTGTAATCCTAGCACTATAGGAGGCTGAGGCAGGCAGATCACGAGGTCAAGAGATCGAGACCATCAGGCCAACATGGTGAAACCCCGTCTCTACTAAAAATACAAAAAATTAGCTGGATGTGGTGGTACATGCCTGTAGTCCCAGCTACTCGGGAGGCTGAGGCAGGAGGATCACTTGAACCCGAGAGGCAGAGGTTGCAGTGAGCTGAGATCATGCCACTGCACTCCAGCCTGGCGACACAGTGAGACTCTGTCTCAAGAAAAAAAAATATGTATATATATAAAATTCTAGCCAGGTGTGGTGGCTCACACCTGTAATCCCAGCACTTTGGGAGACCGAGCAGGTGGATCACTTGAGGTCATGAGTGTGAGACCAGCCTGGCCAACATGGTGAAACCCCGTCTCTACTAAAAATACAAAAATTGACCAGGCGTGGTGGCGGGCACCTGTAATCCCAGCTACTCGGGAGGCTGAGGCAGGAGAATCGCTTGAACCCGGGAGACAGAGGTTGCAATAAGTCGAGATTGTGCCACTGCACTCCAGCCTGGGTGACAGAGCAAGACTCTGTCTCAAAAAAAAAAAAAAAAAAAATGTTAAATTCCATTACTGTCTACTGGTTCAGGGATTGTGAGCTGAGGTGATATTAAAATTTCTAATCTTCTTTCCTTGTGTTTGTCTTTCTCTGGGGCCAGCTTTATGTACATAGTCACTTGTGCATATAATTCCTATCTGATTCAGTAAATACGTGCCACTGAATACTCTGAACCCTCAGAAACTGACTTGAACCTGCCTTTAATAACAGTCTAAGACACTGATAACAGTCTAAGACATCTGCAAGCTTGAGGGCCAGAGACACCAAAGATCCAGGTGTAACTCTAGAAACATCTTAATCCTGAGATCTAGAGATGTTTAGAAAACCCAACTGGTAGATAATTCTGCCAGTAGACTCGATCATGTCAGGCCTTGGATACCGCAGATGATGCATGGGCAATTGAGGAGAGCAGGGGAACCTCACCTCCACCTTCCTCATTCACTGCCCTGGACAGGAGGGGAGGGAGAGGGGTTGCCAAGGAGAAAGTATCAGAACATAGAGGGGAAGAGATGAAGGAGATTAGCTTTCTCAAACAGTGCCCCACCAAGATTCCTGTTTCCTGCCCCCCGCCACCCCACAAGAGCATTTTCTCACCTCGTGTAAGAACTACATTTTTTTTTCTTTAGTGATGTGATGAATGAGAAGTTTTATTTCATGATAGGGTCAGCCAACTCCAAGGATGGTAAGGAATTGTTAAGACCATGACCTATGAAAAGAAAAATGTTAAATTCTGCTTTTGCAAAGTAGTTAAGAAAGGTCGTATGAAGGTAGGCCCTTCAAGCTACATTTAAACATCATTGCTAATGAGTTCATCTTTTGAATGCTTATTTCATTTCATCAATAAACCATATGTAAAATTAGGAATGGCAACCAAGGGTAAGATATGAACTCAAACATGCTGATAAGGGGGCCCTAATGTAGAAATCTGGGGGACACGAAAAGCCCTTCCAACTTAAGGTTTGATTGTTGAGTCTTAAAAAATGAAGCCAATGTGCAAGGGCTTCTTACTGGCATCACACAGAAATCCTCATCACCCAAGAGCCCTCTGCCTTGACCCCAAAGTCTTCATTTTGTTCAGGACTCATCAAAACCATAGGGCCTAAATAAAAATATTTTGTAAACAAAGTTATGGACAGCCCAGTTTTCTAATTGAAAGTAATTATGATTTCTGTGCTGTGGCGTAATTACCTAAAAAAATGTTATTTGATGATTAAGATTCTGGAGTGAATTGTGTTCTTTGGGTTCCTGCACCGTTCCTCCATCAGGGACCTGGTTTCAGCGGTGTGCAGCTGCTGGAGTTGATTTACAGTGCTGCGGCTGTGGCTGGTCATAAATAAATCCTCTTATATAGTTGTTATGAACACCTGTTAGATCATCTGTCAGCAAAGCGCTGTTCACATTTATCATGGTGCGGGAGTTATTTTACCTCAATCCATTTCCAACCGACTCGGCCTCCATCGCTGGATTACTATTACCACACCATAATCGCTTGCTCCCACTCCATGTTACAACTTGCAGATAAAAGATTTCACTACTTGGCCAAATTTCATAAATAAAGGAGCAGTTCAGTGCAGTAAAAGTTTATTTTTGTCATCATTTGTCACCCCATTATTCTATAAATCAAATGGAATAGCACTATCGCCAGCTCAGGCGTTGCTGTCAGCCTTAGGCATGGAAATGGTCCGTTTCTTCCTTTTAGATGAGATGACATGTCTTTCAGACTTAACCGGCTTATGGCTTTGTTTCACCCATTTTATTTTATTACCCCTTCAGAAAAATCCTTGGGGAGCAGAAAGACTTAAGGAGTGAAATGGAAACAGAAAACAGAGTCTAGCATGCTGCTTAGCAGAATGATCTACGCTTGCCCCACGTCCAGTCATTAGAAACCTGGCCACCACCCTCATTCACACACTGTACCCTTGGCTGAAGATGCTTTTCATAAACTTCCAAGGGGGTGATAGTTTCTATTTTGGAAAGCCCATTACAATGTAGAGTTACAGATAATGAAATACCTGATATATATCCCCAGAGATCCTCTCGATTTGACAGGCTTTATGCAAAGAAAAGACGAACTGGTTTCTTTTCTAAAATGCATTTTAATGGGGCTGAGGTTTTGAATGGGAATGGTCACCCCCAGAGAGTGTCTAACCCTGGGAGGGAGGTTTGTCGGCTGTAGAGCTTTGGAGGAAGAGTCAAGATGTATTAGCAAGTTGCAAACTCTGTCTCAGGTGTAAGTCTGAGGAAGGCAATGTCCCTTGGTTAAAAGAAAGAGGACAGAAAAAGCTAAAGGGATGGGGTATTAGAAAAGCGTTTATAGTTGATATTATACTTCCGACTTGGTTCTAATTCAAGTTACATTCTTCATAGTCATTATGTAGCTCATAAATTCAATAAAGTGTTTTACTGTTACTATAAAAATGACAGGAGGGGGGTTTTATGTTGTAAGTTTCGTTAGTTGCTCTTCCTGTTTTATGTTGAAGTTCTCAGGCCATTATGTCATTAAACTCCTTGGAGTCTGAAGGGCTCAAGCCCTCCATTTCTTCCCTTTTGCACACTTGGCCAAGGCAAGTGTTAGCCCAGGCCAGTTCAGGTCACTAGACACGTGGAGCCAACTGGCTCTGATTCCGGGGGACAGGGCTGTTTAAATCTATTATTTCATGAGAAATGCCTTCAACACATGCAGATGTAATCGTGAGGAGTGGAAAGGTCTGGAGTGGGAGGGAAGGTTTAGGCAGACTACTCTAAGAGTTCTCACAATTCACCCTAGAAAGGAAATGGTCCTCTTGGTCAGGAGGCAGAGGAGGGCTTGCTGGATGGGATGCAAGTAGCTTGAGGCCCTGTGGACCCAGGAACTGTTCTCTGCATCTCCAAGATTGGTCTTGGCCCTGGACTTCTGCCTACTTCTTAACCTTCACCTAGCTCTAGGTCCTTGATAAAGTTCATAGCAAATTTAGAGTTGGAATCTTAGGAGAAAAGAAATATCACTCTCTTTTGGCTGCTTTCTTTGATTCTAGCAGAAGCAAAAGGCATTTCTGTCCTAGGAAACTTGGCTCTCTCCAGATGTTTGTTTTGAACAGAATATCCACATGGAAACAGCAACTACTAATTCTCTGCCCAGAGTGCATCAAGGCCTTAATCTAAAGCCTCCCATCCATCCAGCTGTCTGGCATTTGCTATTATAGGGCACCAACAGAGAAATGAGGCTGTGGCTTTATCACTGCACCCTGGGTGACAACTTGATTTTCTGCTTTCACCGCAGGCAGCAGCAGCCCAACATGATGGGGCTGTTAATTTGTGCATTTCATGGTGTCTGTCAGGGGGGCTGAGAGAGGAGGGTTTCAGGGGGAAGGGAATGGAGCATGTCCCAGCCGCGGAAGCACCTGTCTGCATTGACGGCACAGAGCACTTCTTATTAGCGTGCAGGTCTCTAAATGCAGCCCGGGGATGACAGCCTGGCATCCCAGCACCCACACACTGTGACAGGCGCCGGCAGCCGGTCCCATTGTTTGCCCTTGATGAGCATGTCATTAATGGAAATGGAAGAAAGTGAGGGCCACATCAGTATTCAAATAGCCTCTATTCTCTCTGCCATTCACCCGGCTGGCTCAGCCTGCTGCAGATTTCCTTCTGCAGGCTCCTCTTAGACTTTCTAAAAAAGCAGATTTATTCCCATTGCATATAAATCCTTTCCATGTTGTTCCTGGTTTCTTCCAGTCCTGTGTTTACATCCACCGCTTTAGACTGGATTTAGTTACATCAAAGCAGATTTGAGTTCTCGCGTATTGCAAAGGTCTAATTAGCAAGTGTGTGCTGTTTGCAGCCAAGAAAATGCAAGTTGCCGCTCAAGGAACCTATCTCCTGTGACTGCTGAATCCTGCATCTCCTCTGGGAAGATGTTGGCTGCTCTGCTCATCACTCTCAGAAATATCTGATAGAGTTGGGAAGCGTTAAGTGTAGAGAATCTGACTTCTCCAAAACTGGCTTGTTTGGAAAACAACACTTCCCTTTCTCAAGCTTAGGAAATTTTTAAAAAGTTACGGAAAGGGCCCCATAGTGCACTTTGGTTGGAAAGAACTGTGTACTGCACGTGATTATTTACAGCCAAGTAGAGAGTGACTGGATCCTAAATACATGTTTCCGTCCCTCAGCCCCTGTGTTGGTCTGTTTGCTTAATAATGTAATTAGTGCTCAGAGGGAGAATATTGACGCTGCTGCCAGCAGGCTTTGCTCTTCCGTGCGTTTCCAACCCGTTCCTTTTGCCCACTTGGCTTTTGCATCACCTAGTTTGGTAGCTTCCGCTGTGCACCTAGCCATGCCTACTCCACCCCACACACTCCTCAGGGGCCCCTCTCCTAATAGAAGCCCAACTCCACACTCCCCACCTGTGGGCTGTCTAGTTCTACATTTGCAAGGTTCACATCTTAAACATTCAGATGGAATATTCCTTGAGAGAAGCAGCTATGAAGACCACCTCTAATTTCTTTCTGACCTTTTAGTAAGGAAAGGTCAGAGGAACTGCTTGCTGTGCATTTCCCTAGCAATGTCCCTTATCTGGTATTAATCTGTCCGTGACTTGGGGCCCGACTCACTAAGACACTGCCCATCTTTTAATGCAATCTTGCTGGAAGCTGAAAATGGTGGAAACTCCACTATCTGGAAATGGAACTCTGGGCTAATACCTCAGCTCGGCAATGTTTCCTTCTTACCCCAGCTGGAGATGAAGACAGTAACTCTTACTGAGCTATTTTCTCCTGGAAACACAGACGCTCCTTGAGAGAGAATGAGAATGACCAATGCTGCCATCTCCCGTTGGCGGCGCCATGCTGTGGTGCAGCCCAGATGGGCTTCATGGGATTGCTGCTATCCGTGGGATCATGGTCCCTGGGTGGATTCGGGGAATCTGAGAACATGTTTTCTCAGGTGTTTATCTGGCAACCTACAAAATCCCTCAGCGCTTCTCCGGTAGCAGCCCAGAGGGGTGATTATGGTTTAAAAAGCCAAGTCATAAATCGGGCTTTCTCTACTCACTTGCTTTGTAGCTGAGGAAATCCGCAGAGAGCAATTTAAAAGGGAAAGAAAAAGGCTGAGGAAAAAAAAAAAAGGAGAAAAAAAAAAAACAAAAAAAAAACCCCAATGCTTCAGCTTTAGTGTCAACAGTGATGGAAAATAATTTTCACATTTGATTAATTATTAAGAGATCTGTTTAATAAAATATAGAGAGAGCATTTTGTCTCTCCACAATCGTTAGCATGACCCAGGACCCCTATTTTGAAAGTGAACAAAAAGCTATTGAGGAATAACAATAAATTTTGTCCCCAAGGGTTTTTGCAGAAGTGGCCACAGGGCCATCCTGACAGATTTAAGACAGAGATCCCACAGCTGACACTGAAATGTGTCAAATCCAGTGGCTTCCCTTGGCAGGTCACAGTCACCAGCCTCACCCGGACAACTGAATGAAGCAAAATCATTGACCTAGAAAGAAACTATGTAGTGGTAGGAGTTTTTCCTTCTTGTTTTTTTGTTTTGTTTTGTTTTTTGTTTTTAATTATTTCCCTAAAATGTAGGTTTAATGTTTCCTTTTCCTGGTAGCATACTTATTTCAAATGCAGAAAGTTATCACGGAATTCTGTTCCTTTTTTAAAAATATTTTCAAAAAAACACAATATTTCTGCCATTGACTCTGTATTTTCTTTGAAATTAAATAAGAATATCTAAAAATATCCCATTTGAAGGAACTGGATTTCTTCCCCCACCCCAGAAAAAAGAAATACAGTTTTATCTGCAAGATCAGTGTGTTGAGTCTATTTCATTCAACTTTATGAGTTGAACATAATTTAAAGGTAGTCTCATTTAATTAGTTATACGAATGTGCATATTAATTAAAATAAAGCACTTGACTATGCATTTCAAAGTTTGGATTTGTTATGCAGTCTGATTTGTCTGTTATTTCCCACTATTTCTTGTGCTGTCCAGACATGGCAGCAAGAAGTGATCCAAGTCAGATGTAAGGTTCAGCCTCACGTTGCCCCACAAACTGTACCTACTTTCACATTTGCAAGGTTCATGTCTTTTACATTCAGATGGGATGCTCCTCTGGTGAAGGCAGCAATGAAAGACCACCTCTAATTTCTTTCTGACCTTTCAGTGAGAAAGGACAAGTTCTCCCCTGTGTGAGGCCCCCTCCAACCGCGTGGAGTCACCGGCTACACCCGCCCGCCTGGTGGGGCAGAGTGGAATCGCCTCTGCCTCCCACCCAGGCCTGTGCCAGTGCTGCCTCGGCCTGCAGCTGTGCTTCTAAACGTTCCACCATTGCCCACCTATTTTGAAGACAGATTTTTCAACCACTTTGAAAGGAATTCCAGAGCTATTGGTCTGTAAATATTTTCACTCTCCCAGCAGCGGCCACTCTCAGGGATGGAAAGCACAAAGGGGTGGGGTGAGGTGGGTAGGGGAGCAACCCGATCTTTCAGACAGTTACTAATCCCCCTTTCCCCCAACCCCCTGCACTACCCCTGCACCTCAGACATCCGTGGGGAGCATGGTATGAAACGGCCCCCAACCCCCAGCACTGTTACCTATGGCCCTAGAGAAACCTACTTTGAAACAAAACAAGTGCGTATTATTCTTCTCTCCGGACCTCCAGAAAGCAGAAAGATTGACAAGAAGATCCAGAAGCCAACAGGGAGAAAATATTTAAAATCTTCATCTTCATTGTTCATCTGATGCTTTTCAAACTTCTACATTTGTATGTGTTTTATAATGCACTTAATATTTTGGTCCAGAGCAGTAATACATGTATGTGTACAGTAATACATATGTATAGCTAGAGATCCCTGTATATAACTAGTAATACATGTATATAATGTACAATCAATAGTACCTGTATACAGTTTACAAATAACGTGCACGTTAGAGTCTCAGTCAAAACCACCTGGAAACCCCAGAACTGCAGTGTGGCTCCCAGCATGCACTACTATGTGCCGCTAAAATACTGACCTCAAAGCACTTTGGGAGGCCGAAGCGGGCGGATCACGAGGTCAGGAGATGGAGACCATCCTGGCTAACACGGTGAAACCCCGTCTCTACTAAAAAATACAAAAAATTAGCCAGGCGAGGTGGCGGGTGCCTGTAGTCCCAGCTACTCGGGAGGCTGAGGCGGGAGAATGGCGTAAACCCGGGAGGCGGAGCTTGCAGTGAGCCGAGACGGCGCCACTGCACTCCAGCCTGGGCGACAGAGCGAGACTCTGTCTCAAAAATAAAAAATCAAACTAAAAATACTGACCCCAAAATGCCATTCTGAGCACCTGGTGATCTTCTCCATAACTGTGCTTTGGGAAAAGTAGGCAGAGAGGCTTCTGTTGAAGTGCGAGGAAGTATTCCTGCTTCCCAGACAATAATAAGACTTACCTTGGCCTCTATCATCCCTCACCCCTTTTTCTTCAGGGTCACTTAGAAAAGAACATTCAGTGTTCAGTCACCTTAAAGAAGGAGCCAAAGGAGCACAGGAGGAGGGAGATCCGCTCCCTGGCAGGTTCCCTGTGCAAGGACTAATTACAGCCCACCTCGGGGAAGTCGGGAGGCAGGGCACAGGAGCCGCACAGCCTCTGCTGGATGGAGGAAGGAGGGGCCAGGCAGAGGGTGGGATGGCATCTGAATCCCTCTCATCAGGAGTGAGGAATGACTCATGATTCACAAAAGGTCATTGCCTACTGAGGTATATAAATTACCTATAAGCCTTCAGCAGAGTTAGAGGACCTATTTGGTGAGGAAGTTTTCATTAAATCAAAGATTTTATGGCTTCTATTTTGTTGCATAGCAAAAGGGAAATAATTAGTAATTGACAAAGTAAGTGCAGGGAATAAAAAAGTGTAATGTTATTCTAATAGGCCTTGTCTTGGTCTTTAACTTTTCACTTGCAAGCAGCATTATTTTTTAACTCAGATGTATAAAAATCATCCACACTGAGAAAGTGGAACCAATTGCAGTTAAACAATTGAGGGGAGCACTAACCAATAATGGATAGGCTTTAAAATGCCATAAATATTGTTTCTTTTTATTGTGTTTGATTTTTGATGATTCCCGTAACCCACTGGTTAAAATTAAATAGACATGGTCTTAGGTATTACTCAAATACATTTTAATGCTAAACTATATAAAGCAGAATATATATGTGTATGTGTACACATATACATATATATGTATTATTTTATATATGTATTTGCCCTGAGTTTCTCAGATGAGTCACTGTTTTTCTACTGACATGTCCATCTTGGAAGACCCTCCAGATTATAACAATAGTGACACTGAAATTAAAATTTCTCAAGGGTGAATTCAACTTAATCTATTGGGAGTATCACTGTTGCTTATAAATTAAGCAGATTTTCACAGAACAACAAACATTGGCACCTATCAGTGAAATGTTTACTCCTTCACACAGCCACAGAGATTTCTTTTTCACAGGATTCCTGCCTTTTTCGCCCCAATTAAATCTGCTTTGGAGAGGATTTGTGCGCCTGTGAAATTCACAGGCAATAAGTAAATGATAAAGTTATTTGGAAAATACCAAAGAGGGAGAATAGATTCACACTAACTATATATATATATATATATATATATATATATGTATATAAATGCTATCTTCCATAATGAAGGGCATCCTATACTTGGCCTTAGGCTAATCCTTTTTAAAGTACGTTTTCTTCTATCCTCACCACAGCCAGACTTGAGAGAGGCTGTCTTCATCTGCATTTTATAGATGAGGGAACTGCTACCTGGAGAAGCTACCAACTTGCTCAGAGTCAGACAGCCGGAGAGGGCAGCTGGGCATGGCCCAAGATCTGCCTGGCTCCTGAGAACTTACAAGAAATTCCTCTGCTTTCTCTCCTAGCCCTGCAGGGACAGTATGAGATGAGGAGGGCACCTAACGATGAGATGAGATAAAGTGCCCGGTACTGTGCCTAGAGCTCATTGAACATTAAATTATGGACATTTTACATTTAAAAAAAATCCAAGGAGTGGGTATTCTCCACTTAGAAACTGAGGAAAGGATGAAAGTTAGACAAGAAAAACGAAAATATTCTCCTGAAAGGTCTGTGCGGAAAATGCATGTGAGGCTGCCCCGTTTATCGGCCTTTCCAAGCTTCTCCCCAGTTTCCATTTTAATCGTGTCAGATGACGAGATTCTTAACCATTTTCCCACAAAGACTTTCCACTCATTAACAGAGTTTGCTGTCGGGAAATGTTTACGGATAATTATTTAGCAGCTTCTCTTCTAGATTTCTTCTAACTGGAATGCCATGAATCCTGAAATGGAACAAACAGGAGGGCACTCGCATTTGTGATCCTCAAGACTGTCAGGTGATTTCTGGCAACGTTGCTGGAGGTGGGTCATTTACTGGCTTTACCGCCTAGTGAGTGACAGCCACTGAGTCTCCTGACCGCCCAGGGCCTCGGGTTCTTCTTGTGGTCAGGTGGAACAGCGGAGAGATGTGTGGAAATCAGGGCGAAGCAGCTCCTCCCACAGCATCCCTCTCCCATGGGATGCCAGCATCCTTCGGTGGGGCTCTGCGTGCACCCAGGGAGCGGGGCTGGGCCTCTGGGCTTTGGGCTTCTGAGGCAGGGAAACACCCTTGGTAGCCTTTGTGGTCTTCCTATATATTTAAATCCAGGACAATCGTATGTGAGACTTCTCCAGTCACATACATAAACACCCTGATTTCTTTTCCCCTTCACTTCAAGGGTTTGGGCCTACCCTCTGTGACTTCTACCACACAAAAAAAGGTGGGCCCCGGGGGACCCTGGCCAAATTTACCAAGGTAGCAGGGGGTTTCCTGAAGCGCTGAGGACACAGGAATTCTAAAAGGCCTTTTACAGAATGTTAATGACTCTTGGGAAATCTCCTAGTTTAACTATATTGCCTCAGGAAAATTAACATTGCATTAACCTCTCCTCTTCTACTTTGTTTTGAAGAGGTAGCAGACAGTTTATTCTAAAATGTACCAAACATCCTATTTGTATTTACTTTTTATGCCACCAACAATGCACTGGGTATTGAGTTGAACCAGGCTCCAAGAGAAAATACAATTAATGAATAGTCACAAGGTTGCTAATCTGATCAATGCCGGGTGATAGGACATTTAATCTGATTGTCTGTGACTGCAATTGCACAGAGCTTTGGCAGCCAAGAGGACCGCCCTGGCTGGCAAGAGCGTTTGTAGGCTGGTCACTCCTTGGGGTGGAGGTGGGGCTGGAGAGCCGTGATGTAAACAGATGAGGGGAGGAGAGAAGGCACCCAGAGCGTGAGAGGAACTGGCTGAAAGGATCGAACACAGGGAGGTGAGCCCACAGAAAGTAGGCGCTTTTCATGCCGGGAATGGGGGAGACAGCCCCATTTTTTTTTTCTTTTTTTTTGAGACAGAGTCTCGAACTGTGGCCCAGCCTGGAGCGCAATGGCGTGATAGCTTACTGCAACCTCCACCTGCCCCCAGGTTCAAGTGATTCTCCTGCCTCAGCCTCCCAAGTAGCTGGGATTACAGGCACCTGCCACCACAGCCAGCTGATTTTTTTTTTTTTTTTGTATTTTTAGTAGAGACAGGATTTCACTATGTTGGCCAGGCTGGTCTCGAAATCCTGACCTCGTGATCAACCTGCCTCAGTCTCCCAAAGTGCTGGCATTACAGGCGTGAGCCACTGCGCCTGGCCAACAGCTACATATTTAAGAAGATAATAAAAAAGAGAATCTTCATGCCCCACATCTCCTTCAGGCAGGTGTCTGGACCCCAGCACAGGAAGCTATGGGCCATGGCAGAGATTCGCACCGCTGGATACTCAGGGCTGTGGCAGCAGAGGAGGTTTCTTCCTCCTGTCCAAGGTGCTGTCTTTCCTGAAGTTTCCTGAAGAATCTTCTGACTGAGGATGGTCTCCCCTGTTGGCAATATCCATGGTAATCATCAGTACATATTTCCCCCTGAAAACATAGTGACCCTTCTGATAGCCATAGATTAAAACTTAGCAAATGCCTAACCCCCAAGGCAGGACCTGCAGTGGTTGAGGCCAAATAACAGAGGGAAAGGGCTGAGAAATCATCCTCAGCATCTTCCGTAATGCCCCCGGGAGGCCATCTGGAGGGCCAGTAATAGGCCTGAAGGCAAGTCAGCCAGACTCAGCTGAACTCCCACACCCTGACCTGCTGGTCCCTTGCCCTCTCAGACCTGGAGGAGCCTCTCTTGTCCTTTGTTCTTTGAGGGGTCAGTGGGAGCAGAGCTTTGTGTGGACACCAGCAGGTGGCTCAGTGTTCTCTTAAAACCATGTTTCCACCTGCAGCTGCACCATGAGGTCTCCTCCTCCTGTTCCACTGCCAGCTTATCTTCCTTGCAACAGGCACTGAACACCTTCTCAAGACAGGTGTGTTTTAGCCTAGGTATGCAGCGATGATGATGCAAGGCCCCTGATCTCAAGGGGCTCACATCTCAGTGGGGAACAAGACACACCAAAAAGTGCCAATCCAGGCCCGGCGCCCTGGCTCACATCTGTAATTCCAGCATTTCGGGAGGCTGAGGTGGACGGATGGCTTGAGCCTGGGAGTTCCAGACCAGCCTGGGCAACATGTGCAATCCCATCTCTAAAAAACAAAAAACAAAAAAGGCCTGGGCATAGTGGCAGATGCCTGTGGTCCAGCTAATCTGGAAGCTGGGGCAGAAGGATCACTTGAGACCGGGAGGTCAAGGCTGCAGTGAGCCATGATTGCATCACTGCACTCCAGCTTGGGCGACAGAGTGGGACCCTGTCTCAAAAAAAAAAAAAAAAAAGTGCCAATCCAGGAAGAATTCAGAAGGTAGTTCTGTGTATGGTGACTTTTTTGAAGTCAGAAGCACTAAGGCCCCCACGATGGGGTCCCTTGTGGCCTTTTCAAAAGGTGTCCCTGGACCTCTCTTGAGGCCATGTGATGTGAGTGGTTCTGGGCCCTTGTACCTTGGCACACCATAGCTTTCAACTGCTCATAGCTCCTCAGCCACATTTTGATCGATGTTTGTGCTAAGTGCACAAACCATCATGCCAATAACTGACAGATCAATGGAGCCCCCTGAATGCCAGGCTGACTATGAGGTCGGTGGGAAGCCACAGAGGGTGTTTGCTCAGAGCCTGCGTGGGGTTCCAGTTCTCTCCCTCCATCTCCATCCCCCTGCCCCCACCACCACCCACATGCCGCCTGCTGCCCCTGGCTGCTGAGGACTCGCTCTCCATTTAAACTGGCGCGGGACCCCAGGGGAACTGGCCAGGGCTCCTAGGAAAGCCCAGGGCAACAACCCCAGGAGAAAGAGCTGTTCTCCAGCTCCCCGGGCTGCTTTGTTGGTTTCTTCCTTTCCCAGGCTGTCCCATTCTCCGCTAATGAACAGTTTAAGTGTGCAGATGAAGAGGGAAACAGAGAATGCAAGCCCTGATCATGAAACAATATCAGCAATACAAGAGGTTGCCTGAGTGAAAAAACAGCTCAACCTAAAGGATCTTTTCAAATGCCTAGTTTTGTTCCAAATTTGCCTGTTGGCTTGTCCTCCTCTTTTTTCTTTCCTTTTTAAAACCATTGCAATCAAGCATGCATTAAAATATTGAGGCTGAGGGAAGCACTTCTATGCGCTATTCAAACCCAAAAGCCTCAAAGAAGGAAGATGGGACTCTGATGGTCTAAATGATTTCCTACTAGAACAAAATTAAAAGCAAGGCAGGGAGTAGTAAACAGCACTTGCCTCTTCTGCACGCCTTGGAGCTTTGCAAATAGAGGGCAACTCTTCAATGTTTGGTTTAGGGTGAGGGAGGAGGGTTATTAGGAGAAAATGTAAAACAATTAGGTTGAGAACCGTGGGTGGGTGATTCATGGGAGTGGCTCAAGGTCGCGCTTAAGGGGGCCCTGCCTTTCCCACTGGCGTGATGGCTGGGAGCACCGTCTCCTCTCTGAAAGTCGGCTCCCTCTCTAACTTCCGCTGGCCTCTGCCTCTAGGCCTGCAGAGCTGAGGCTCTACTCCTCTGCAGAGTGTAAACAAACCAGAGTCCTCCCCCGGCGATAACTGTGACATGAGAAGCCATTTCTTCCTTGTTAAGTAGAAAAAGCCCACCCCTGAGAAACCTTGTTCCCAATGCCTGTGCACTGCTAATGGAATTTTTAACTCAACTTAACCGCACCTGAAGGTAATCAGCTCTGGGCCAGTTGTGCATTCGAAGTCCCTGTCAGCCTGACAGGAGGGCAGAATTAGATGGTTTGATAACATTTCTCTCTGTGCACCCTTGCAACAACGCTGGGGCAAGTGTCTGAGGGAAGGGTCTTCTCTGGTTGTCCCTGCTCTTGCACCAAAATAGGACAACAGGCCTCTACCCCTCCTCCTGATTGGGGCACCCTCACCCAAGGGATGTGGGGTCTGGCTTTCAGAACATTACTTCCACATTTCTCCCCCCAACCCCCAAGAAGACAGAGGCTGTTGAGGTTCAGGGTGTTAAAATAAGGCTGTAAAAGCTTTTTCAAACAAAGATGTATTTCTAGTAGGAAGCAAATTGTACATTCCAATTTTCAGTATTTTCACCCCAACTCTCAAGTCACAGAATGTTTCAAAAACAGTGCCCAGTCATTGAAAATGCCAGCCCGCTATTTTGAAGTTGCGTTCTATTCTTAGCATGGGACAGAATCTTCTGGTAGGGAACTTTCAAGAAACAAGATTTTCAAGTAGAAGCCTGAGGCAATTTTAAGAGGGATACTCTAGTCATATGTGTAACATTCTCCCCCCCTCTCCTGTTTCTGATTCCATTTTAGAGGCTTGAAAATGCATTTTTTTTTTTCCCTTTACCAATTTGTGTTTTTCGACTTGGCAAACATTGACTCTTTTCTGTGTCCCAAATGGAGGTGAAATTAACTTGTCTGTTTCTTAAACAAAAATAAACAACTTCAGCATGTATAGATCCAGATCCCGCCAAATGCTTTTTTGTGGTATGCCAATGTCACCGAGGAATGTGGGCTCAGCACCATGATTAGTATTTTACAGTTGCTGTAGAGCCAAATGTTGAGAGAATAACAAATGCTGTTTTGGGCCACATGAAAATTACAGCTTCAGAAATGGAATTTTTCAGTCATCTAGCTGGAAAATAAAAAGCGGAGGTCTGGGAGTCTGGGATCCAGATGACTTCATTTTCAGGCAACCAACTTTAAGATCAAGATTAGAGTCTAGGCCGGGCGCAGTGGCTCACACCTGTAATCCCAGCACTTTGGGAGGCCGAGGCGGGCGGATCACGAGGTCAGGAGATCGAGACCGTCTTGGCTAACACGGTGAAACCCCATCTCTACTAAAAATACAAAAATGAGCTGGGCGTGGTGGCGGAACCTGTAGTCCCAGCTACTCGGGAGGCTGAGGCAGGAGAATGGCGTGAACCCGGGAGGCGGAGCTTGCAGTGAGCTGAGATCCGGCCACCGCACTCCAGCCTGGGCGACAGAGCAAGACTCTGTCTCAAAAAAAAATAAAATAAAAAGATTAGAGTCTAAAAATGTATCCATGTTGATTTAGTTTTACTTTTAACTTTTATTTTACATTCAGGGGTACGTATACAGGTTTGTTATAGAGGTAACCTTGTGTCATGGCGGTTTGTTGTACAGATTATTTTGTCACCCAGGTATTAAGCCTAGTACCAGTAGTTATTTTTCCTGATCCTCTCCCTCCTCCTACCCTTCACCCTCCAATAGGCCCAGGGTATATTGCTTCCCTCTGTGTGTCCATGCGTGCCCATCACCGAGTTCCCACTTACAAGTGAGAACATGCAGTATTTGGTTTTCTGTCCCTGAGTTAGTTTGCTAAGAATAATGGCCTCCAACTTCATCCATGTTCCTGTAAAGGACAAGATCTCATTCTTTTTTATGGCTATATAGCATTCTATGATGTATGTATAGCTTTATTTTTAAAACACTTTCATCTCTAAAGTTTTGTATTATGAGTCCACTTCAGGTTTTGTTAACCCTAATTGCCAACTTAAAAAATGATATTAAGTGGAAAGCTACAAGTGAGGGGAAACATTTGCACAGCAAAAATCTGATAAAGAATTTGAATCTAGAATATATAAAAAAAAAACTTTGACAATTTATAAGACCAACAAGCCTATTAAAAATAGGCAAAAAAAAAAAAAAAAATTGATTGAAAAGACACTTCACCAAAGAAGATAAACAAATAGCTAATTAGCACATGAAAGGATGTTCAAAACCATTGGGTATCAGGGAAACACAAATTAAAACTACCATGAGATCTCAGTACACACCTGTAAGGATTGCTAAAGTGAAAAAGAAAGACTCTGCTAGTAAGAATGCAAAATCATACAGCTACTTTGGAAAACAGCTTAGCAGGTTCTTAAAACTGTTCCCAACAGGAAACAACCCAAATGTTGTTAACTGGTGAATAAATACACAATTCCGTTCAATGGAGTATCACTCAGCAACAAAAATGAATTAATGAATGACACATAGCTACATGGATAAATCTCAAAAACATCACGCTAAGTGAAAAAAGCCAGACACACAAAACTGGATACATAGGATTCTATTTATATGACATTCTGGAAAAGGCAAAATTACTGGGACAAGAGACAGATCATTACAAAGAGACAGAAGGAAACTTTTTGGGGTAATGGAAATGTTCTGTTTCTTGATTGTGATAACAGTTACACAACTGCGTACTTTTGTCAAAATTCATCAAACTGTACACTGTATACTTTAATGGAGTGAATTTTATTGTGTGTTAGTTACACCTGACTTTATAAATGTGACTTTAAGAAAGACACCACCACTGGGTGTGATAGGATGAATAAGGCTCTCAAGGATGTCAGTGTCCTAATCTCTGGAACCTGTGATGGACTATCATTACCCTGTATGGTAGAAGGCACTTCGCAGATGTGATTAAATTAAGGGTTTTGAGATGAGGGAAGGATCTTGGGTTAGACCAGTGGGCCCTCAATGCAATCACAAGCAAGGCAGAGGGAGCTCTGACACAGAAGAGGAGAAGGCTGTGTGGCAGGAGCAGAGGGAAGCACCGTTGGAGAGAGGAGATGCTGTGCTGGTGCCCTGAAGATGAAGGAAGGGGCCATGAGCCAAGCAATGCAAGGAATGCAGCTCTAAAAGCTGAGACAGGCAGGGAACAGATGCTCCCTTAGAGGATGACCCTGCCGACACCTCAACTTCAGCTCAGTGACACTGATTTCAGACTTCTGACCTCTAGAACTGTCCAAAAATAACTTTGTCTTGTTTTAGCCACTGAATTTGTGGTAATTTGTTACAGTGGCCATAGGAAACGGATACACTAGGGCAAAGGTCCCCAGCCCCCATGCCACAGACTGGTATCGGTCCGTAAGACCATTAGGAACTGGGCGGCGCAGCAGGAGGTGAGCGGCAGGGAAGCGAGCATTACCTCCTGAGCTCTGCCTCCTGTCAGATCGGTGGTGGCACTAGATTCTCATAGGAGCACAAACCCTATTGTCAACTGCATATATGCGGGCTCTGGGTTGTGTGCTCCTTATGAGAATCTAATACCTGATGATCTAAGGTGAAACAGTGTCATCCTGAAACCATTCCCTCCAACAACATCCATGGAAAAATCATCTTCCACCAAAAATGGTTGCTTATGCCAAAAGGGGACCACTGCACTAGGGAACAAAATAAAACTGGAACACAGATTGCAAGGGACAGTCTTGCTCTCATTTAACATGAGGACTGATGACTTAGATCAGCATCCCTAGACTCAGTATCTGAGATGCCTTTTTAAAACTGTGTGATTCTGACCTGACCCCTCCTTTCCCACCTTCCTTTCCATCTCACCCTTACTTCCCTCCTTACTCCTGCCAACCTAACTGAGTCTGAGTGGTGGACCCTAGGTAGCTGCTGTGGGTATAAAGCTGCTATTCGAGTGCCCCAAACTTTGAGACACCCTGGTCTAGACAGAGCATTTTCTATTCTCATAATCATAATTCAGTACAATTGCTGCTGCTTTTGTGTAGGCTTTGTTCCATGCTTGGCATCTAGCAGATACTCAGCGAGTATATTTATCTATTTGACAACTCCCTAAACACAAACCTCTCCAATAGCCTCTGTTTGCTGAGTGAATTCCATATTCCGTGATCCTTGCTATAATCCTATGCTTTTTTGTTTTTGTTTTTGTTTTTGTTTTTTTTTTTGTTTGTTTTTTTACCAGGGTCTTGCTCTGTCACCTAGGCTGGAATGCAGTGGTGTGATCACAGCTCACTGCAACCTAGACCTCCTGGGCTCCAGCAAACCTCCCACCTAAACCTCCCCATTAGCTGGGACTACAGGCACATACCACCAAGCCAGGCTAATTCTTTTATTTTTGGTAGAGACAGGATTTTGCCATGTTGCCCAGGCTTGTCTCAAACTCCTGGGCTCAAGTGATCCACCCACCTTAGCCTTCCAAAGTGCTAGGATTATAGGCATGCGCCACCATGCCCAGCCCTAATAATCCTACTCTTAATAGAATGTACTAAAAGCCATTGATCATTGGCCAAGCATGTCACTCATTTTCACTTTCCTTTATAAATCCCATGGCTTCATTTGTGGCTTATGGATTTTAGAAGCAAACAGGCTTACAGTATCATGAAGGGGAGGCCATGCTCAACAATTGTTAAAAATTACACACACACGCACACACACAGAGAGAGAGAGAGAGATAGAGAGACAGAGAGAGAGAGAGAGAAAAATTGTACCATTTTGGGTTTTTCTATATTCTGTCCTTGAGATCCAGAGACCAACAAGATAAAATGCTGGCATCTGGCAATCCTCATGGTCAGCCATGCACCTCCCTCTTTGGCATCCCTCTGTCCACCAGATGCCACTTCTCTGCCCAGCTGAAGCACCATGTTGATTAAAGGGGCTCCCATAACCTACTGCCAGGGCCAGCCTCCCCCCTGGGGCATGGCAGAGTCAGTTTTCACTGCAGAAGATGGGTATAGACCAACTTGAAGAGTCTTCCATATTGGTGATAAGTTTACTGCACTTGACTTTCAGATTGATGTAAGAAGTGTGTCAATGATGTAAAATCAATAGAGCTTGAGAACCCTCTCTGGTTGCTTCTACTGAATGATAGCTAGGAGAAGCCTGCAAATGTCTAGGCACTAGTGCGAGATCCATTTAATGTGGTTAGCAAAGCTGACAGTTTGCACAGTTTAAATCCCATCCATGAAAGCCCAAGCCCTATCAAATAACAGTTGAAAAGAAAAATGTGAGAGAGAGGAGGGAGAGGGGTAATTTTAAAGCCAGAATTACCAAACAGTTCCATTTGTATGCAGGCAAATTTATGTTTCCATGAGAATCTGCCAGGCTACTCTAGCAGTTTTAGCAATGCATTGCTCTACCCATGTTTATCAAATATTTAAACACCCCATTTTTATTGAGCCATAATGTCTGCTGAATATGTAAGCAAAAGAAGAAGGATGAATTTTCTTTTCCACAGCAAGATTACAATGGCAACTCTTTGCTCATCATCTGTTCCCATTTATAGGATAAAGTCACATTTGGATTCTCTTATTTGCTAGAAATAAATAAATCATTCTCTGTCTTCCATAAATACATATTATCTAGGTCCAAATCAATTGATTGATCTATCACAACATTAATTGATCAACGTAGCATCTGTCTGTCCATTTATTCATCTGAGAGAGAAGCAGATGACATTTAATTAGTTCCATAATGGAATAACACTTTTCCTTCAATTAGCACAGCCATGAATGCGATAAGAAGGTTCTATTTCTTGAAAGCAAGTAATATTTATTATTTCATTGCATCAGCTCTAACAAATCAGTTTTGAGATTGAATAGCTCCTATTTAAAATGAGTATCATTGGTCAGAAATATCCATTTTGAGTATGGTGCCTATATTATAGTCTGTAAATCTCCATAGCAAATGATTGCAGCTCCTGTAAACTAAACCAATGTCCAAACCACCTTGCTCATTATGATGGACCATAATCAGAGAACTCATAAAACGATTGGAGCTGAAATCATATTTTGCACTCACAGCAGCAATGGAATAACAAATAAGCCATAGAGATGAATATACATATTCATTTTTCCTCCCTACAAAAACACACAAACCTCACTTTCTCACTTTCTAGCTGTGTGAGAGTCAACACACTGATGCTCAGAAATGCAGTGACAAATCATGTTTGATGAAGGAGATGGCTTCTGCTATAGTGTTTTCCATTCACTGGGGATCAGTGGATGGTTTGTGAAGGTCTCTCTCTAAAAAGTCAGAATCGTAATTCCAAGTCCTGAGGTCGGGAATTTGTTTTCATAGTGTCAAAGCCGTATTTTAAAGATGTAATGTGTATTCTGGTGTCTTTGTGCTGGGTAGGTGTACTGCTTGTTACAGAGATTACTGAGGTTTTACAACACAGAGTTTAGGTCAAGAAAGGAAAGTTTTGAAGATTTACATTTTTCTCCAGCATTGACCTTTTGGCTTTATTCTTTAATTAAGCAAAGACATGGCAGCAAAAGGGAGTATTATGGGCCTGCTGTATCCCCGGGGCGTTCTGAGACACCAGACAGAGTTAAGCTATCTCAAGACAACCATGTTCTCTGGAGTTACTTTATTGCTATTATAAAAAATCTTTATTATGGGAAAAAATATGTATTTTTATGCCAGAAGAAGATGAAGATGACAGTTAAGCTGTTGAAAGGTAGTTTCAGTTGAGCTTCGTGCCCACTGAGATTGTAAAACACCCAAGACTAGGGGAGGCGTCCTGATGGAATCTTAAGAAACCTAAAGGGGTATATTAATCTTTGTGAAATTCATAGTTGGAACAGGGTACCATTAACTGGCACTTTCCACTTATCAAGATATTTTATGAAACTGAAAAAGTCCCATTACACTTGCTAACAGGGCCAACTTTGGGGGTGTGGCTAATAAAATAATCTCTTTCCAGATTGTCTTGACTGGAAGAACCTTGAGATTCTGAATCCCCAGTGATGGCTGCTGCTTTTATTACAGGCTGCTCAGCAGGCTTACTTCTGCAGACGCTTTTGTGTGAGTTTACTTTTCTTTTACCAAGAGGGAAAAGCATTAATTGAAGGCTTTTTAATTGCTGCATTTTTCTTTTCCATTGAGAATCTGGCACTTTTCAATTCGATTTGCATTGATTTTAAAGCAAATAAACTCCCCTCTCCACTCTGAAAAAGAGTCACCTTGACTTAGTTCACTCACACATCTTTCCATTGATGTTTACCAAAGTAAGACTTCTTTTTAAAAGAATATTATTACCGAAACCTTTCATCATGAGGCTCCTTTGCTACCAAAAAAATTTACATGCTTGCTCATCTATTAATCTTTGTGTTTATTACTTATATTTCTGTCCCACTAAATTCTGGAGAAAATTTGAAGTGACTCTTGGATTTCTCTTCCTCTGGCTTTTGCTAATGAATCTTCCAGGAACTACTTCCTGAACTCTACCTGTCTCTTATGTGTATGTAGCCTAGGAACAAATAATAGAGTTACGTCCCTTCTACCCAAGGTAGGAAGAGATGAATTGGTATCTTTAATCCGCACTTTAGCTTCTGAACTGGGGAAATGCAGCCAGCAGAAGCAGGGGATCAGCCAAGCAGAGTGGCTGACACCTGTCCTCCCAACACTTTGGGAGGCTAAAGTGGATGGATCTCTTGAGGCCAGGAGTTCAAGACCAGCCTAGCTAACATGGTGAAACCCCATCTCTACTAAAAGATACAAATATTAGCCGGGTGTGGTGTCATGTGCCTGCAGTCCCAGCTCCTCGAGAAGTTGAGGCATGAGAATCACTTGAACGTGGGAGGTGGAGGTTGCAGTGAGCCGAGATTGTGCTGCTTTACTCCAGCGACAGAATGAGACTCTTGTCTCACAAAAAAAAAAAAAAAGCAGGGAATCATTTAATTATTAGCATCTTTTGGTTGGCAAAAGAGTTGTAGTCTCACCTGGTATGTTCCAAGTTAAGAGGAAGCTAAGGACCCATGTTCAAAAGGGACAGTTCACAAAACAGACTTGCCAGAAGGCAAGACCCTTGTTTCTCCATTTGTGAGGCACCACCTTTAGAGCCAGCTCTATGACAGGTGAGTTATGGAGTGACACTCCTCACCATCCAAGCCAACCATCTGGCCTCCTTCATGAGAACCAAATCCTACCAAGAAGCAAAAGCCAAAACAAAAAAATGCATGGACAAAAAACCTATGTTCCTATGTAAAGAAAGACCAAGCTGAATTTTTAAATAAATTGTTATTTTCCCGTCACATTGCTAAGCAGATTTCACTTGAGAAAGTCTATAGCACTGGTCTCGCTGCAATTGGCCACCTCAGAATCAGGAGCTCCAAGCCGCCTCCCATCCATCCTCTCTTCTTGCTGCCCCTCAGGAGCTCCACAGGGCAAAGCTCACCAAACACATTAGTGTGCACTGAAAATCTCTCAACCCAAGGTTATGGCCCACTTTTCAGCTATTTTTTTTTTTTTCAGTATAATAAAACTGCCTTCCAGACATTTGGAACAGTCCCTCGAGTCATAATGGGACTTCACTTGTTGATCCCACAAATGATTTGTGCAGAGCCTGTTTTGTGAATTGCACAGTGAAGGAGCAGCAAGAGAGACAAGATGAGACACCGTCTCTGCTTCTCTCAGGAACATCATGGTGTTGAGAAAGAGGAACATGTTCCTTTTTCCCTCTCACTCTACAAAGGGAACCACTGAGGTTGTGAACCAGCAAGAGAAGTTCCAGCTGGACCTAGAGAGAAATGGAGCTGGAGGGGATTTGGGTGTGGGGCAGCAAGGAGTGGACCTGTAACTTAGAGGAATTCTGTGACTAATTTTATTCTCTGCAGACTTAGATATTCAGAGTCCTTTCCTTATAGTGGAAAATGTTTCCTGGGTACCAGTTTCCTAGAGAAAATACCATTTTAGTTTTCTGTTTTATTATGTTCTTATTTTGGATAGAATTTGTTTCATAGTATAAGTTTGCTGGGTCCACCCTAAAGAAAGGTGCTCAAATTATACGTCTTGTAATTTAAACCATTCAATACACAGCTCCATGTTCCTTTCCAAATACCAGGTGGCATCCAGTTGGCCCTATGAGCCGCTCCAAATAGCAGATCTCTCTTTCTGTTGTGAAAGTGGAGTAATCTCAGGAGATTGATGTCACTGAATGTCTCCAAGCATCGCTGTCAAGTATGTACATTCAAAACTTCACCATTTCATTTTATCAATCTTCAGAACTTATTGAGTCACTTGTGTGTTTCTTCTCTTCAGAAATACTGTGCACTCTTCCTGCGGTGCTGTTTTATTTTGAAGACCCCAATGCAGGCCACCTAGGAGTCAGGGGAAAAGCCTTCCCATAATGAACCAGTGTGAGCAACGCAGGGAAAATATGGTTCAGAGCTGACCGAAAAGAGAGTTCTAGTTTTCTTACTTCTAAAGGATTATATCAATCAGGTTTAAAATAATGGAAATAGGCCGGGCGCGGTGGCTCAAGCTTGTAATCCCAGCACTTTGGGGCCGAGGCGGGTGGATTACGAGGTCAGGAGATCGAGACCATCCTGGCTAACCTGGTGAAACCCCGTCTCTACTAAAAAATACAAAAAACTAGCCAGGCGCGGTGGCGGGTGCCTGTAGTCCCAGCTACTCGGGAGGCTGAGGCAGGAGAATGGCGTAAACCCGGGAGGCGGAGCTTGCAGTGAGCTGAGATCTGGCCACTGCACTCCAGCCTAGGCGACAGAGCGAGACTCCGTCTCAAAATAATAATGATAATAATAATAATAATAATAATAATAATAATAATAATGGAAAGTATCTGGTCTCTCTGTGTGTGGAAGCAGAAAGGTGCCACCAATGAGGCAAAGTTATACAGACTAGGTGTATTATGAAACACTTGAAGTGCTATGTACATAACAAGGTTAGAGTACTTGGCCCTTAGGAAAAAAATGCAACTCATATATTGATACTGGGATCCAGGTTTGAATGGAAACAGCCAAGAAACCATGTCAAACACACAGCCCAACTATTATTTCTTGCTATTATCACGAGCTTTTTCTGATTCTTCTTCTTTTTTTTTTTTGTAATGCTACCAAGAAGTAGAAGAGTAAAATTTGAGCAAGGTAGGTGATGATTAGCCAGGGAGACTTCTGGGTGATTATCAGTAAAATTATTCAGCAAGAACTACCTAAAGACAGAATTGGACTATTACGAGAAAGTAGTACAGAACTGATGTCATACACACACACACACACACACACACACACACACACACCGTCAAATCCAGTTCCCCATCTTCTGCCCAACTCATGAAAATTCCAAAGAGCTTTATTCAATCAATTTATTGACTTGGGCGTCCCAATCAAATCCCACTGTAGGTGATGCTGTTTCACCTAATTAAGGCCCACGTTTCAGTAGAGTCAGTAGAGAAGAAATTCCAAGTCCTTGCACTTGGCAAAGTGTTTGTTATTGAAGGATTCCTGAGTCTGCCAAATTCCACTAGGCATGAAGGGACTCGAAAAGGGAATCATTCTCCTTTCCACTTGCAATTTGTTCATTTTGTAGTGAGCAAGAGCCAAAGGCTTTTCTTTCTTTTCCTTTCCTCTTTCTTTCTTTCCCTTTTTCTTTCTTTCTTTCTTTCTTTCTTTCTTTCTTTTTTCTTTCTTTCTTTCTTTCTTTCTCTTTCTTTCTTTCTTTCTTTCTTTCTTTCTTTTTCTTTCCTTCCTTCTTTCTCCCTTTCTCCCCTTCTTTCTTTTCCTTCCTTCCTTCTTTCCTTCCTTCCTTTCTCCCTTTTTCCCCTTCTTCCTTTCTCTTTCTTTCTTTCTTTTCTTCTCTTTCTTTCTTTTCTTTTCTTTCTTTCTTTCTACCTTTCTCCCCTTCTTCCTTTCTCTTTCTTTCTTTCTTTTCTTCTCTTTCTTTTCTTTCTTTCTTTCTCCCTTTCTTCCCTTCTTCCTTTCTCTTTCTTTCTTTTCTTCTCTTTCTTTCTTCCTTTTCTTTCTTTTCTTTCTTTCTTTCCTTCTCCCTTTCTCCTCTTCTTCCTTTCTCTTTCTTTCTTTTCTTCTCTTTCTTTCTTTTCTTTCTTTCTTTCTTTCTTTCTTTCTTTCTTTCTTTCTCTCTCTTTTCTTTTTTTTTTAAAGGTTTGTTTTTCACCTGAGAATCCAGAACTTAATCATGTAGCCATTTTACAAAAAAACTATGTCTACATCTGACATTACAACAGAATTAGGCCACAGGCAGGCGCCCTGGTGGCTCACACATATAATCCCAGCACTTTGAGAGGCCCAGGTGGGCAGATCACTTGAGGCCAGGCATTCAAGACCAGTTTGGCCAACATAGCAAAACCCTGTCTCTACTAAAACTACAGAAAACTTAGCGGGGTACAGTGGCTCGTGTTTATAATCCCAACACTTTGAAAGACTGAGGCAGGTGAATCACTTGAGGCCAGGAGTTCAAGACCAGCTTGGTCAACACGGCAAAACGCCTTCTCTACTAAAACTGCAGAAAACCTAGCCGGGTGTGGTGACCAAGGCCTGTAAACCCAGCTACCCAGGAGGCTGAAGCAGGAAAATCGCTTGAACCCAGGAGGCGGAGGTTGCAGTGAGCCGAGATCGTGCCACTGCACTCCAGCCTGGGCAACAGAGTGACAGTCCGTTTCAAAAAATAAAATAAAATAAAACAACGTGGTTGGGTCACATAATTCTAACTGGTTTCTGATCCAGAATGTTAACTTGTGAGCCACTATTTTGTATTGCTGTTCTTCGTATTCGTTAGTGTATTAACACTTGAATCCAATACTTAAAATAATAAAGATAATCACTAACAGCAATGTTGTGCCTGATTTTGTTGCAGTGTCGTTAGAATTCTGTTGTGATGTTTACCTCTCATTTTTCCTTAAGAAACTGGGTTACTTCCTACGAGCCCCTCGGGGAAGTCAGAAAGCCAACGTTGAAAATAACGTGGCAATGCATTTTAAGAAGAATCAGCTCATAAGAAGTGGGGAGAAAATATATTATCGGACTTTGCAGACGTAAACACGCCCCAGCAGGTCGGAGCCTGCGAGGAGTAAGGTTTTCCTGATCGCGGTTCCCCCTCCAGCCCGCCCCTCGCGCTGGCGTCCATTGCACTACGCCCTATCGCCGCCGCTCCCAGGGGAGCCGGGACCTCGCGCTCCCTCCAGGATGGGACAGGATATGACAGCCCGGTTTGTGCACCAGCATCCTTAATATTTCCTTCCTTTCAGAAGCAAATAGAGCGTTCCCTTATCTGAATGCTAATTTCCTAGTTAAAAACCCTCCCTTGCTGACAAGGGACTGAAAGAGTTTTAAATCACAGATGTAGAGTATCAAATGCAATAATGCTCTTGCAATAGTGCATTGAAGCCTCAATTAATTAACCCTTGGGCTAAGTAGGCAGGTACATGGCGGTGGCCGCAGGCGGTGGATGGATGAGATTTAAATGTGCATCTCATTTCCCCAGCACGGAGCATGCCGTTTGGTTCAGAAAGGAGTCATTTTGCACACTCGCCTCATTTACTCGCTGCTTTAATCCTCGTAATTCCACCTGAGATCAGGGGAGAATTGAAAAAGGAAGGCGAGGAGCAGGGGTTGCCGGCCGGGCTTTGTTGCTCGCGGTCCCTGGGGACCGCGCCGCGCCGGGCCGCGCGGGGGCTCTCGCCTTCCGAGCGGACGTCGGTGGGAAACTTGCGCGGCGAAAGACAGGGGGATGGGGCGCTTTTGACGCGATTACGGGGTGCGGGCTGTCCTGTGGAGGATGTCCGGCCGAGCTCACCCTGCCCAGGTGCCGGATGCCCAGGTCAGGCTGCGGCCTGCGCTGGGCGTGTGGGGCGAGGCCGCAGCGCCCCGACGGCGGGTGTGCGTGTGGGTGAAGTGGAGACTTGGGTCCCTCGGCGCTTGGGAGTCCCGCGGCCTAGGGTCGGGAACCGCCTCCCACCCCCGGCCCGGCCCGGCCTGGGAGCCGTGTCCCGCGCTGACTCGGTGTAACTCTCCAGTTCATTTCTCTCCACGCGATTTACCATCTGTGAACTGGTCTTTAACCTAATAAAAATCATCTAGCTTTTGACTAACAAGAAAAGGAAACAGTGCTCATTGTGGGGTTTGGGGAAAATGGCTTCACTAATGTGCAGGATGAGAACGGAGTGATTTATAGGCGGTTTTAACTGTAGGCTATGATTAGGGGGCTGGTAGTAAGTGCATTAGATGTCTAAGTGTGGCAATAGAGTAAATAGGCGTTTTATTTATCGCAGTGCCAGGGGCCTCTTAGCGGAAGAGCGCTTCTCCAAATTGAAATATAGCAGAGTTTACACTCCTGATTAGGGCTTCAAGCGCAGAGCCCAAGGCTATCAGCTAAGCAGAAACAACGCTCGCTGACACCTAATTGTCACTGGATTAATGTGCAAACAGGGACAGCGAACAGCAACAACAAATAACCTAGTGTCAGAGCCGTTGGTGGCAGTGTCCACTCGCAGTGACTTGGGGCCAAATTGGAGTTTATATGTCAAAGCAGGCTCAGATCAATGTGTTGGGCTCCTCCTGCAAAGGGCTGGATGGAGTCGTGGCAGTTGTTGATCTATGTGTGTGGGGGGGCATATTATGTGCTGGGGAGTGGAGGCGAGCAGGCAGACGGAGGAGGTGAAATGCCTTTCCATTAATTTTTTTTCTGCTTTATGCGCCCGAATTCACAGCTATTAAGATAAATTTATGTGAATCAGGTCTTTCTCTCCAGGATCTTGTGACTTTCGCCTGTGTCTCCATATAAAATTTAATAACCTTGTTTGTGAATCAAATCATTCCCACAACAACAGATTCAATCTGGGTTGCCACCTGTCTGGCTTTGGACAGGAGCAACCGAATTGGGCAGCTGGGTTCCAGCCTTTCACTGGGGCTGGTGGTTGGTTGGCTGCCTGGCAGGTCCGTTTGCCCTGGGGTTTTCCGAAAGCAGGAGTAGATGCCGCTGACATCTGAAGGGGAAAGGGAGGACAGCCATCCATATTCCCTGAGACCCGCCTTTTCTTCCAATGACCAAATCGGTGGCAGCCCTATTTAAAAAACACAAGAATTCATGAGAGTCTAAAGCAAATGGGGGAATAGGTTACTATCCAAGAAGTTCTTATGCTCACTCATTTTTCTTCTACAATTAGCCATTTAGGGAGGGAAAAAGTCACAAATACATGAATTATGTTCTTAAATGTATTTCTAAAGTTCTTAAGTTTTATTGAGCATGAAAGTTGGTCTTTCCCTGTGTTAAGAACTGAAGAAGCTATAGAACTAGCTAGTAGCTCAATGGTGCAAAGTCTTATGATTTAAACTTGACATTTGCAATTTTTTGCCATAAAATATTACTTTCTTCATTTCAAGACTTTAGTTGAAAACCTCGTAATTCCCTTTAAGCTCCATTTGATTGTCAATTGCACAACTCTCTCTAAAGCTTAGGGCTTATGATTTTCATACACACATGATTTATGCTTTTTGTGTCACAATATAATGTACTTTGGTACAGCTCCCACTTATTTCTCTAGCATCACGAGAGATTTTCCTTTTAGAGGCTGGGAGTTTTACAGTGAAGCTGTGAGAGAGTTGTGATCTGGCTGTATGTCTCGTTGAATTGTCCAAAATTGCCATATTTGCTGCCCTATACAACCTTCTGTGCCACTCCATTTAATATGTTTTCAGAAAATGGTGACCTGGATATCTGCATATCTGGATAAAAGAATGAAATTAATTTCACCATTGAAAATTTCAATCGCTGGCTACAGAAAGATCATTCGTTACCTCAAGTATGGGTAGAGAGATAGCAGAGCCAGTGTTAGATGTTGCAAACACAGATTTCCTTTAGTCCATTTGTTGTCAGTAAATCGTAAAGCTGGATTTGCAATGGCAAAATCCCAGATATGTTTTACTGGATTGATTCAATGCATTTTAGTTGTAAAACTCTAAGTTCATCCAAGCTGCTGATTAGAGCATAACATTTAAGTTAATGCTATACACGAACAACAATACTTAAAAACAAAAATGCCACAAAGAGATATTAAGCTTTCTGAAAAACCATATATTGTTATGGCAAATGTTGGAATTCATGCAGGAATTTTGTTGATCCTAATTATTATACTTTGTAGATTTTACTTTGTTGTTTCCTAGAACTGGAAGGAAATTTAGAGATTATCATACTCTCTTTACAGCCCTCTTCTTTACAGATGAAAGAACTGAGGCCCAGAACGGTTAAATGTTTTGCTTAAAGCCACACACACAATGAAATTTACCAAGTATTCCTCCTATTTGTCATTATTTCAGTCAAGCCATAAGCATTGTAAGTATATGAGAAAAACATCAGATGTTTTTGTTATACCTTGTCAATGTTAATTATTCAGGCATTTATAAACATTAACATTTTTCTGGCACAAAAAAAAACTTTTCAAATTCTTGATTTAAGAAGTAATTTTAAATGGGTGTTATTCTTTGATTACATATCTAGGAATTGTGAAACAATTACAAATGTAAAGGAGTTTTCAGTATTTGAAAGTGTTGCCATGTCTTGGCTATTTGAGGTTAGGGTTATATTGTTTCTTTTCAAGTTTTCTGCTTCTTTTGTCTCCCACTCTCTCAGCTCTTTTGGCTTTTTGCCTTCTCCTCCCAGCTCTACAAGGAGAATACTGATTCAAAGAAGTGATTTTATCATTGCTGATAAAAATTTCATGAAGAAAATAGGACAGAGCTAGCAGATAGAATGGAGTTTGATTATCATACTTCTCCTTGGCTCTCCCTGGCTATCAGTACAATGGGTAAGCAAGAAATCATCTAGCCTATAGAAGAAACGGTAATATTTGGTAGGTTTTAAAACTAATTCTGCTGGAAAGTTATAGATTTATTTGTGTATGAATCAATCTTGGAATTCCTATGATTGCCTTTGAGGCATAAACTTCAGAATGTGTCTGAATTATTAAGCATCTACCTTGTTGGTGTAGCTAGGTGTTTAAGAGAAGTAAACTTAAATTATGTTAACTAAGAAAAAATTAGCCCCTGCCTGCCCCAAGTTTAGGTGTGTCTGTTTAAATCTGGATCTAATCTGAAATTTCTGGTAATGTGGTCAGACTCTGGGTAGCATTTGGTAGCTCTGGGAATTATAGTCACTCTAGTGAAATTGCTGAAATCTAAGCTGAGGACATCATTGGTGCTATAAATCTGGAGTCTAAGCTACAATGTACACTGACCAGATCCACTCACCTCCTCTTGGCTTCACCCTGAGTTCTTGGGAAATTCTTTTCTTTTTTTTCTCTCTTTTTTTTTTTTTTTTTTCTGAGTCGGTGTCTTGCTCTGTCGTCCAGGCTAGAGGGCAGTGGCACAATCTTGGCTCACTGTAACCTCTGCCTCCTGGGTTCAAGTGATTCTCCTGCCTCAGCCTCTTGAGTAGCTGGGACTATAGGCGCCCGCCACCAAACCCGGCTAATTTTTTTATTTTTAGTAGATACGGGGTTTCACCATATTGGCCAGGCTGGTCTCAAACTCCTGACCTCACAATCCGCCCGCCTCAGCCTCCCAAAGTGCTGGGATTACAGGCATGAGCCACCGTGCCCGGCCTTCTTGAGAATTTCATAACCAAACATTATTAAAAAAAAAAAAAATAGTACTAGGTCTATAACTGGGTATTTTTGTATAATAAATGTTTTAAACACAATTCTGATTTTATAGACTAAAATGATTGTAAATAACTCTTAAAGGAAGAAAGAGAAGCTATTCAGGAATTATTTCCATGAACGAAATATCATTTGTCCTGGGTGCACAATTCCAGAAGTATTTGAGAGTAACCAAAGCCATTTCGGAGAGAAGAACCAGGTGTTGAAGGGAAAAGACGGCTGATGTGGGACAGGTGGGAAGCATGGTTATGGTTGGTGCCCTAGAATCATATAGTGTGGTGGCCTTGAGCAAGTCATTGTCAAACAGCCATGAAGTGATTTCCTAACCTACAACCAAGGGACTAGTCACAGAATGTCTTAAGGTAACGTCCACAAGCCATTACGTCAGCATCTAATAAGCCCCTCCAAGGGATTCTAATGCACTCCAGAGTTTACGACACGTGAATCAAAGAACCTATGCATTTTCTTGTAAATATGATTTTTAATCGTTTACGCTTTAGCAATTTAAACTCTATTACGGTTCATGGAAAAGACTTAAAGAGACACTGATGACTGATTTAAAATATTCCTTCAGGACACAGGAAAACTTCATTAAACAAACTCTTCAAGAACTTTCTTCTTAGATTACACCTACCTCATGGAGAACTGCAATCGTCCCTGTTTGCTGTTTTGTTTTGTTTTGTTTTGTTTTTTGAGGTGAAGTCTCGGTCTGTTGCCCAGGCTGGAGTGCAGTGGCGTGATCTCGGTTCACTGAAACCTCCACCACCCAGGTTCAAGCAATTCTCCTGCCTCAGCCTCCTGAGTAGCTGGGATTACAGGCACTTGCCACCACGCCCGGCTGATTTTTGTATTTTTAATAGAGATGGGGATTCATCATGTTGGCCAGGCTGGTCATGGACTCCTGACCTCAGATGATCCACCCGCCTTGGCCTCCCAAACTGCCAGGATTACAGGCATGAACCACCGCGCTCAGCCCCCTATTTGGTTTTTAAAATTCTCTCTAACTTAAAAAACCACAATACTTTTCTGTAGTTAACAAAAAATTGTGGATTAAAAACACTGTGAGATATCCTCTTCCTAATTTTCTCAACTAGTTAAATTACCATGTTGCACCTTTCAGAAGTAGCATGATTTCATCTACATAGTAATGCAATTTTATGTACTTTTTGTATTTTAACTTTTGAAATGAAATGGAAACCAAAATATTCCAAATTAATATTCTTCAGGATTGTGCAGGAAGCCCAGTTCTTTTTTTTTTTTTTTTTTTTTTTTTTTTTTGGGGGACAGAGTCTTGCTCTGTCGCCCAAGCTGGAGTGCCGTGGCGCAATCTTGGCTCACTGCAAGCTCTGCCTCCCGGGTTCACCCCATTCTGCCATCTCAGCCTCCCGAGTAGCTGGGATTACAGAGGCCTGCCACCACGCCCGGCTAATTGTTTGTATTTTTAGTAGAGACGGGGTTTCTCCATGTTGGTCAGGCTGGTCTTAAACTCCCGACCTCAGCTGATCTGCCTGCCTTGGCCTCCCAAAGTCCTGGGATTACAGGCGCCTGCCACCACGCCCGTCTAATTTTTTTTTTCTTTTCTTTTTTTTTTTGTATATTTAGCAGAGACGGGGTTTCACAGTGTTAGCCAGGATAGTCTCGATCTCCTGACGTCATGATACGCCCCAGCCTCCCAAGTGCTGGGATTACAGGCGTGAGCCACCATGCCCAGCCAAGAAGCCCAGTTCTTTAACATCATAAAATGATATGCATCTATGTATATTCCATATATTTAAACATAATTAAAGGCAGACAAGTTATACTATATCCCAAACATGCTGACATGGTTTGGCTCTGTGTTTTCACTCAAACCTCATCTCATATTGTGATCCCTGGGTGTCAAGGGAGGGACCTGGTAGAAGGTGATTGGATCATGGGGGTGGTTTCCCCCATGTTGTTCTCATAATAGTGAGGGAGTTCTCATGAGATCTGATGGTTTTTTCAAAAATGACAGTTCCCCCTGCATGCTTTCTCCCTCCTGCCACCTTGTGAAGAAGGTGCCTGCTTCCCCTTTGCCTTCTGCCATGATTGTAAGTTTCCTGAGGCTTCCCCAGCCATGCTTCCTGTACAGCCTGTGGAACTGTGAGCCAATTAAACATCTTTTCTTTGTAAATTACCCACGCTCAGGTAGCATCTTTATAGTAGTGTGAAAATGTACTAACACACATGCATATTATTCTTTGGCAAGCCAATTGTAGAAATCACTTTTTTTCTACCCCAGTGCCCTAGAGCTAATTCCATTTTCATTTTACAAATGAATCCAATAAGCATTTCCTGCATTGGGCCTACAAGGTTTTTCAGGCTCAATGTGTATCAGTTTGTGTTCCTGCATGGTTAAAATAAAAGCAAAAGTATGTAGTAAGCAGTAAGTTCCTTCTCCCATCATGTTTAATACTGGTCATGGAGGAACAATATATTGTGTGCTTTCTGTATATATACACTCCTTGTAAGGTAGGATTCTCCCCCCTTACTTAAAGGGAAGTTTTTCTGAGAGCACATCTTTTTAATGGTATTCTTTCCCCTTCTTGGTGAGGGACTATTGATTGAGTGGACACCGCTTACTGTAGCTGTTCTGAGCTGCCAGCAGCAGGGTTTCCTGTGATTGATTTTATATAGCACCTTTTCTACTTGAGAAATCCCAAAGCACTTAACAAAGCAGGGAGTGAGCTTGATGCTGATAGTGATGGCGTAGGCAAACACTGGCAGTGGCACGAACCAGCGGCGGCTCACATTGCTTCAGATTCCCGACTCCAGAGAGCTGGCAGCCAGGTTGCCACCATTCCCTCTGGTCTGCCTAGAATCTCCAGACTGGAAAGGACATCTAGCTGTCCTTGAGGATATTCTTTGACCTCCACCCTGGCCAGCCCCTAAGCCACTCAAGATAGATAAGACTGGCCACTGTTGGTGGCTTCAGAGGAGTCATTTACTCTTGAATCCTTTATTTCCTCATGAGTTTCATATGGTAGGTCGATTTGGTGTCCTGTCCAGTCAGCAGTTCTAAGACTCTATTTACTGATTTTTTCTTTTTTTTTTTTTTAGTTTTTGTTTTTCAGAGACAGGGTCTTGCTCTGTCACCCAGTCTGGAGTTCAGTGGCATGATCATAGCTCACTGTAGCCTTGAACTCCTGGACTCAATCCATCCTCCTGCCTCAGCCTCCTGAGTAGCTAGGACTATAGGCATGTGCCCCCACACCTGGCTAATTTTTTATTTTTTTTAAAGACAGGATCTTCCTCTGTTGACCAGGCTGGTCTCAAACTCCAGACCTCAAGTAATCCTTCTGCCTCAGCCTCCCAACGAGCTGGGATTACAGGTGTGAGTCACCACACCATGCCAATTTCCAGGGTATTTTTTGAGTCTCAAGGAGGTGCAGGCTCAAAAGTAGATTGTGCCAGGCATCTGCTCTGGAGAGAGAATACTCTTTGGCTGACTTTAGTACTAGAAAAGTGCAAAAACAAGCAAGAGGGCATCTGCAGAAATGCATGATGTGTTTGCCCTCAGAAGGAGCGTACATTGCTTACTTCTTTGACACCTAGCACAGTGCTAACACATAATAACCCCTCAATAAATGTTTGTTGAATAGATGTGTAAAAATGAAAAGTGTCTTTTCAGTGTCAGAGAAGGACAGATTTCAGTCCAGAACTGGGGGTGCTCAGGGCCTAGCATTGTCTACTTTAGCAATAAGCATGCAAAATTAGCCAGCCCTGTCCCCATAGAGGCAGCAAAAATGGGACAAAAATAATGGTCTTTTTTCTCCTGTCCTTTTCTACCTCGTTTTGATGCAAGAGTGAAGCTGCTTGTTTCATCTGCAGGTTGGGGTGAGGAAAGAAGGAGCAAATTGATAAGGTAAAAAGAATGAATGTTAAGCTCAGAAGCGTGATCTACTAACCTCCAGTAAAAATGATGTGGAAAGTCTCCCGGGAGGGAAGGAGAGACCTCACCTCTTTGAGTAGGTCTTGAAGCAACAAGGAACCTGTCATTGAAGGAACAGAAAGAAGGCCATACGATTCTTTTTAGGATCTGGACTATTCTTGCCCTCATCCTCACAGATGTGAACTTCCTTAGTGTCTCTAGCAATGAGCAGCAGGATAACTAGGGAGGGAGAGAAGGAGAAAGTCACGCTGAGACCTCTGGGCTCATACATGCCATTGTACCCCATGGGAGGAGAACAGTGGCAGTTGTGAGGTGACTCTGGAGGAAGAGTTGGCAGGTCACATCCTGTGGCTCCAGCTGAATTGATACCCAGACGTCTGGCATGTCATACATCTGATCACCCAGTTAGCTTGCTCAAAAGCGGTGAGGAACACCCAAATTAAAATGTGTGCATTCGTCTTCACCTGTGGTTTCTTTTCTTTATATCTATGGCCATAGCTTTTAAATTCATTTTCAAGTAAATAATTTACTTTTGTCTTACACAGTACATTGAACTATCAAGTGTCCTTTGCTCTTCAAATAGCCCACAGAGGCCCACAGTATTTTTGTCCTCATTTTACAGATGAGAAAGCTGAGGCTCAGAGAAGATAAGTGACTTGCCCAAGGTCACACAGCAAGCAAACGGTGGAGCTCGAATTCAAACCCAGGTTACTACAAGCCACATCTCACTCACTGTCCACTGTGCCTTGCTTTCTCCATCTCAAACAGAAAAAAAAAATTATAAGTCCTGATTCAAAAGAGAAACTGTATTGTTATGACACTCCAGCATTTGAAGAACTAATTTATGTTTATATTTTCCTTTTGAGGTCAGATCACACAGCCACAGCCAGCTGGCTTACTGCCCTAGGCTATTAACTAACACACACCACTTTTTATTTCATGGCCTTCTTTTTAGGAACAGGAATAAACACATGTGATTTTTGCCCATAACGTTCATGGCTACGTGTATTGACTCTACTTGGGGCATCCTTGACACTTTGGTAACCCCATCTCTGGGACAAGAGGGCTGGGCTGGGCTGAACCAATGTGCTCCAAGGCTCCTTTCAGCACCAACAGCCTATGACAGCAAGCAGGTGAGAGTCCACTGACCTGCAGCTAAAGAAAGAGGCAAACTGGGGTGGGCACAGCTGGCGACTCAGTTCAGATCCACGCTGGCTTACTGGGAGAGATGATGGCAGGCATTGGTTTGAAGCTGGGCACACAAACTCACACAGGACATAGTTCTTGCCCTCCAGGGGTGTGGAGTCTAGCGAAGCCTTCCCAAAGGAGCCTGCATAATTGGCAGTTACTGCTCACGTGTTTACCTTGTATTGGTGAATTTTGTGATGTGTCCCTTGCACAATATGAGTAATTTAAAATATATCTACATGTGATTAATTCTTCCTTCTATCCATTGGGGAAAAAAGCCCTATTTAAATAGATGGATGGACATTGAGTGGGTGTCTCTGTGTCCCAATAGGGTGAGCACATTCTGCCCTTAAACAGGTGCACATTGCATCCTTGGGAAGCTGTAACGGACAACTCCAGAGGTTTGCACTGTTAGGAAGCACACCTTGGAAATACCACACAAGGAGAGTAGGGCCTCTGGTGTTTCTGACTGACATGAGTGAGCTGAAGAAGAACCTGATTAAGGGAAACAGTGCCCTCCTCAAGAGATTGGGGGGAGCACGGATCACATGGCAGTTTTGTTTGGAAGAAAAGCCGGTCAAAGCCACAGGAGTCCTTGTAAGGCCAAAGGAGAGAAAGTTGTTCCCTTGGAGAGAGTGGCATTTTGGAAAACTGAAAATCACTTCAGTAATATTGTATATGAGAATCTTTGTAACCAAAAAGAAATGCAATAAATCTCTCAGTTTGAAGGCTTCTTCAATATTTTACAAATCACACAATCATCTCCAGCTTTTGGCACAAAGAAAAATCCACATGACAAATCTTACGGAACATTAGCAATATCAAGATAAGCTACATCTGCAGAATACCAATGAAATTATCCCTACCTGCTGCTGCTGTTTTCAAAAATGTGAGGCGGAGGGTCCATCTCTTTTTTCCTGTTAAAAATGGAAATTGGTGTTTGAGTATTCCATGAAGTTCTTCAGGTTCATTAACAAGGTCAAAATCAATGTTATTTTACTGTTTGGAATCATTTTTGGCGGAACAATGAAAAGAAACCATAGTAGAAGTAGTCTTAATATAATCATTTTCTTTTCATTGTTCTTTATGGGAAAATAATTTGGCCCGAAATTTAGTGGTCCCATCAGGGAGGTGATATCTTTAAAAAGGTGGTCTGAAGGACAGGTTTTACTGTACTTTAATAGGCTTACAGATTAATATAAATCTTAATATTCATAATCTTTACCATTTCTTTTCTCAATATCTGCTCCATCTATACATCTATTTATAATGTATGTTTCAAACACAAGATATACTTGATTTTTATTAAATATACTGATGGTGCTACGGGGACAGCCACTTGACCTAGTTAAAGAAAGAAAAAAGAGCCAGGGGGGTCAAATTTATGGATAGTCTGCTGCTGAAAACAGATTTTTGCAGATAATACAATGGCCTGAAAGCAGGGCTGTCTTTGCAAATTTGCCATGTGCTATTATTTGTGTATGGCCAGGTAGGTAAAATAAATATATTGGGTGCCAAATGTGAGCTGCAGATGATCATGATGAAATGTGGACTTCTCACCTGACAGCTTGATTTTTCTAATCTAAACATGGAACATTTTCAACCTACATATGCTCACAAAAGAACATCACAGTGATAACAACACAGGAAATACTTATTGGACAGAAAAGAAAATATGTAGATACGCAATGCTTGGCAAGAATAAAGAAATATGTGCTAATTTATTTTAATGTGGTTATTTAAAGGAAACATTATATAAGCGATTTTTATTTTATTTGGATTCTGAGATTCCTTGTTTGCCTGTCAGCTTATTATGTTATAAACACTGAAGAAATTAATGAATTGTAGATGTGTACAACATTTATATATTATGTAAAAATATGTACACATGTATATATATATTTTACTGATTATTAAAAGTAATACATCCTTATTATAGAAAATCTACCAAATATGAGGCATAAACCAAAATACTCACCTTCCAGAGATAATCATATTAACGTTTTCTCTCCTCTGTTTTGTTTTACATAGTTTAGAGGATCCTGTATGTATAAAATTGAATACGGGTTTATTAAATTCCATTGTAGGATCCTAGAACTTACTTCACTATTTCCTATAATTGGATGTTTGTATGGTTTCCTGTTTTTTCCTATTATAAATATAAAAGATACACATCTTTTATATAAACCTTTGTTGGCATTTCGCGTAACTGCCCCAGGAGCTAGTCCCAGAGATGGAATGAATGAATTAAGTAGAGTAACATTTTTAAGGCTTTTGATACCTATTGCCAACCACTTTCCACAAAGCTTAGGCCAATTTACAGTGTAAGCTTATTTTAATCAGAGTTGATGTACTTTGCCCACATGAAGAAAGGGCTGTGGTTTCAGGTTTCCTAAGCAGTGATCTCCTGTGGTTGGTAATGATGTTCCTTTGTGGTTGCCCTGAGGAAGATGTGAGAAAGTGTTGCAGAGGCCTATTTGTCTGCTGTTAGGGAGTGCTAGTTCTTCTGGTTAATTCACATAAAGGCTTTCTTCTTCTTCTTCTTCTTTTTCTTTCTTTTTTTAGATTATGTGGTCCTCAGAAATAGTATTTAATGTTTTAAACATTAATATTAATTGAAAAAGGAGAGAATTTAAATAATGGCCTATATATTTTCTTTACCTTTGTATATGTATGTTTGTGGTAATGAGAAAAAAACCTGGAATTTATTATTAGAAAAATGGGTCTATAAAAGTATTTATGCTCTTTTGCCCACTCCACTTCCAGCTTTACTGACTTTAAATATTTTGTCCTCAGTACCTCAGTCCTCTGAGGTATTTGGCTGTGTGCAGAATGTCATATTCCTGTCGCCTCTGTTGATGAGGATGTGGCTTTGTGCCTGTGGATGCCTGTGTGCAGAGGCTGGGCTCTCTGAAGGCAAAAAGCAATCACTGACTCTGTGGCTGCTCCCGCGTGATCCCTGTATCCTACACACACTGGTTTCCCACCACCGGCTGTCTGGTGACAATGTGTCTACTGTGCTTGAACTGTTTAAATCCAGGGTATCATTAGGACACTGTCAGTTACTCCAAGATTCAACAGTATGGGTATGCGTGCTTTGGACATAGTAGGAATCATGTAAAGGAAGGAAAGCAAGAAGGCAGGGTAGACACACAGCCCCATTCACACTTAAATGCAAGGCCAAGGAGTGGGGGCTGTTTTCCGATGAATCTTTCAGTTTCTGCTAGTGTATGGCTATCATCATTCTATGTGGCAGTGTAGGGATCTTCTTTACTTTCCCGCTTTCTAATTGGCAACTAAATCCTATTTCTGAAAAGCAAAAATAGATGTTGCAAACAGGTATCTTTCTTTGGGTTGCCTTGGTCACCTTTAGAGTGCCTTTTCATAGGAAGAAGGAGAGAATGAAAGTTCTTTTGCTGAAGAGGAGCTTCCTTCTCAGAACTTCTCAGAACATTGACCATGACTGCTCATGGCTAATCTTGGCTCCTTTGCCCTACAGGGAAACGCTGAGAAAAGCCTGAGAACTCAGGACTGGGGACAGGCTCTAGAGGAAACTAATCCACCTTCAGTGAGGCTTGCTTTTGTCCAGACACTGCCTATTTAGTACATTAGTAACTTTATTTTATTCAAAATATAGCATCTCACTATATTTCAAAGTGGTTTACAACTCTGTAAAAAATAGAACATCTTTACTAGGGGATGGTAGAATATAAACAGTAGGAACACAAATATTAATACTACCCTCACAATGCATGCCTTACAAAAGATGTTTGCTTAGTTTTGTTATATATAAAAACATGTGGCTCAAGCCTGTAATCCCAGCACTTTGGGAGGCCGAGACGGGCGGATCACGAGGTCAGGAGATCAAGACCATCCTGGCTAACACGGTGAAACCCCGTCTCTACTAAAAATACAAAAAACTAGCCGGGCGAGGTGGCGGGCGCCTGTAGTCCCAGCTACTCGGGAGGCTGAGGCAGGAGAATGACGTAAACCCGGGAGGCGGAGCTTGCAGTGAGCTGAGATCCGGCCACAGCACTCCAGCCCTGGCGACAGAGCAAGACTCCGTCTCAAAAAAAA
>NC_045437.1:74629562-74635284 GCF_002776525.5 Piliocolobus tephrosceles | reverse complement strand
AAAAAAAAAAAAAAAAAAAAAAAAAAAAAAAAAAAAAAAAAAACATGTTTAGCTACCAACTTTACTGTCACTGTGGAAAATTGCATAAACCAATATATGTAAGTGAATAATTTTACATATAGTTAGTGTCTTTTCTGATTAAGAGAGTCTTTTAAAGAATATATTAATTATGCATCTTATGTATCCTATGTGGCTAAAGCAGCTCTGTGAATAGAGACCTGCCAGTTGTTTTGTTAAAATAACAGAGTGCAGCTGTGATTAAAAAAAAAAAAAAAAAAAAAAGAATGAATACAGCCTATCTGGAAGAGCTGGAGGAGGTATCAAGAGTTAATGTTTTAGTTTGCAAATATAAGAGTTTTGGGGGAGAATATCAGCTCAGGCAAATGTGTGGGCCACAATGGAATGAAGGTTACCTATTTGCTAAAATGTTTCCAAACTCGGACTTTCCAAGTGAGTGGTAGATGTGCTTGGGAAAGTCACCCTTGAAACCAAAGAGGGGAGGATGCACACCAAAAGAGAATCTGGTTTTTACATTGTAGTTGTAATGGCAACAATCACTGTTGCCAAATGTAAACTTCTTAGGTTTGTAAAACCCCAATTAACACCACTCTCCATAGATAAAAATGTACATTTGAAGGAAATAGTTTTACAATCGAACTAGAGATTGTCCTTGCCTCTCAGAAACAAAACGGAATGTTATCTGTCCAAGAAAAAACACTCTTTGAAAGTGCTTTCCCGAATCGTGTTGAGTCTTCAGTGTGTCAGTGGGCAGGTCCCGGCTGTGCTCTCAGCTTTGTGGTCTCCTCCGGGCCTCTGGGAGTGGCTTTGAATGGGACGGCTTCACAAAATCTCCATGAAAATTGGGAATTGTCAGAGTAATTTGCCATTTACTGACTTGCTCTCTATGCCTTTTGTGTTTTGATCAATAAAAACTTAAATCCTTTACCCAGTTTAGTAACAACCTATTCTAAAGCATTATATTCCCCCTAATGTTTTTCGAGTTCTGGTTGTCCAGTTATCCATTTTCAATGATATTCATTTTAAAAGGTTAACAAACGAGAAACTAAACCAACCATACAAATAACAGCCCAAAGAACACTTTCCAAAATGTGTTGCTGTAGTGCCATTTCAAATTTAATATTCATGCAGAGGAAAGCTAAAGGCCACCAAACCAGGTGGATAAAATAGTACTGCATTTTATGACTCATTCTTAAATGAAATCTCTTAAATATTGCTAATGAAGCCAGCTCCCCAGCCACAGCCTTGGCGGGCGCCCTTTCGAGCTGCTTCAGTTCCATTTCCCTGTCTAGCAATTTGCCCCAGGCCCCTATTAAATGAATTATCACGGCCCCTAAATCATCTCTGCGGGGGTTTCCTCTAATCCCATCAAGACACTTACACTCCCTTTCTTCCCTCCTGGTGACATAATGAATGATTATTTCATGGGGAGCAGTTAAAGAGGCCCCTCTGGAAGAGGGGAATGCGCGCGGCCCGGGGCGGAGGCGCGGGCTGGGCCGCGGGGAGGCCTGGTGGGCACCAGCGCCGCCTCGGGCTGACGGGGACAAAGAGGCCACGCGGCCACCAACTGCCCTCCTGGCCGCCCGAGGTGGGGGTGCCCGCGAGCGGCGGGCCGAGAGCCTCCAGCTCCAGGCCTCCCCGTACGGCCGGCCCGGGTAGCGACTCCGGGAGCCCAGGAACGCAGGGCAAGGAGAGAGAATATAAATGTTTTCCTTAACCAGAGGAAACACTGCACTCACAAACCACTTGCGGAATAGATTAAGCTAATTTATTAAATACAGTTTGCCTGGTGACTGAGCTGAGCTGAGTAATGATTTACAATTAAAAAAAAAAATAAGAGAAAGTCAGGGGCCACCGTGGCCCTAATCATGGGGCCATGGCAGCTCCGACGAGGCCGGGGCGCCCGTCCCGGCGCTGGGTTTGGGACCAAGGGTGGCCTTAGGCCTGCGACATTGGTGAAGCTTCGCAGCCGTTGCGGAGCCCAGACCCCCAGCTCCGGGGAAGTGGCGTCCAGAAGAGAGCTGGGCCCTGGGCGGGGAGCCACCTCCAGGGAGTCAGGCAGAAGGACCCTCTTCCCCAGAGGAAGGGGTGGTTTGGGGGCGGTGTGTGCCTGTGTGTGTTTTACAAGTTGTTTCTGAGGCTCTCAGACCTCCCTTCGCATACCAGTGCTGGGTCTTCTGACAGTGAAGTAACATAAAACAGTTTCCAGGAAATTTTGTAAATTAAACTCGAGGACACGTGTCTTGAGCAGCGATTCTCAACAGCGTTGGCTGCCAGCAACCCTCATTTCATAATAAATCCTTCCTAATGCCCAGCGTGGTGGCTCACGCCTGTAATCCCAGCTCTTTGGGAGGCTAAGGTGGGAGGATCTCTTGAGCCCAAGGGTTTGAGACCAGCCTGGGCAAAACAGTGAGATCCCATCTCTACCCAAAAAGTACAAAAATTAGCTGGGCATAGTGACGCAAGCCTGTAGTCCCTGCTACACAGGAGGCTGAGTCAGGAGGATCACTTGAGCCTGAGAGGTCAAGGCTGCAGTGAGACCTGATTATGTCATTGCACTCCAGCCTGAGCAACAGGGTGAGATCGTGTCAAAAAAAAAGAAGAAAGTTGTAATATCTTTTACTATTCCAAATAAAAATATTGAATAATATATCCTACATGTGACTTAGAAAAAGAGAAGACAGAAGGAAGAAAACAAAGAAAGGCAAAAACATAAGGCCCTAACTATAAACAAGAACACATAAAGTATAATATAACAAAAATATAGTATAATACATGTTTCAATGGGTACATGCTCCATCACGACAACTAAGGAATGAAGTAATCAAATAATCTCACGCCTTTTTTTTTTTTTTTTTTTGACAGGCTCTCACTCTATTGCTCAGGCTGGAGTGCAGTGGTGTCATCTTGGCTCACTGCAGCCTTGATCTTTGTGGGCTCAAGTGATCCTTCCACCTGAGCCTCCTGAGTAGCGGGGACTACAGGCACGTGCCACCACGCCCAGTTAATTTTTGTATTTTTTTGTAAAGATGGGGTTTTGCCATGTTGCCCAGGCTAATCTTGAACTCCTGAGCTCAAGTGATCCTCCTCCTCCCAAAGTGCTGGGATTATAGGTGATCACATCACTTTATAACACATGTTGATTTAAGAGAAAGCTTTCAGTTGATTGTTATTGACTCTTTTTCTTAATAAGCAACATTATGAAATAAGGGCTAAATAAGGCTATTTACTCACACATGTAAAATCATCCAAATGTGACAGCTATGGTTGGGAGAACACAAAGCCCAAGAGCTGCATTGCATTGTTGTCCATAACATGATTTTCCAAAATGGTAAGAAACTCTTGGTCAGCTTCCAGACAAAACTGTGTACATGGTAGTTGTATTCCTGGAAAATTTAATGTACATTAAAACTAAGTAAAAACACTTTGTGCTCATATGAAAAATGGAGCTAGAGATAATTATCAAAGGCTTTTTCACCTACATGAATATCTGATGGAACATTGGAATGTGTTCTAAAGGACCTGGAACAATTGTTTGAGTGCCAATGCACTGCCTTTTTGGGGTAGACATTACCCCCTTTGAAACTCGCTGGTCTAGAACATTGGTTTCTAAATTCTTTGCTTTAGAATTTCATGGAGAGCAGAACATTTTACATATGACATTAGAGGGTTTGCAGGCCTCTTAAAACCCATTCATAGATTCTCTATCAAGTCTATGTATTCTGAATTCTAAACCCTTTTGTACAGCAGAAATGGAAAGGCTAGAATCATAGAACAGGATGGAATCTTACCTGGATCCCCTGAGGAAAATCAGCTCATCCAAAGTCTGAAGAAGACTATATTCAAATTTTGAGTTTATTTGGTTATTGCAGGAAATTAGTGACTTTCCTGGAAGTGGAAACTAAATTACTTTAGTCTTTAAGGCAGCCCTAACACATTGTTTACTTCTACTCAACCTGTGATCACTAAAAACCCTAAATCTATTCTACTTGTTCTGGCTAAAAATGTTTGACCTTTGTACTTAGGCAGATAATTTTTTATATTGAAGTGTAGGGCTTTACATTAGTACCTAGTAAATGCCTTCTTGTTGAAGACGACCCTTTATCCCGGCCTTGTCTAGATGTTTTTAGATACCAATTTTGTCTTTGAATTCATAAGCTTTCCTTTCTAGTTCTCTGTCACCGCATGTCAAAATGTTATAATTAATTATTATAAAAAGGAAAACTGAGATAGAGGCCTCTTTTGCCAATGCTATGTCACTAGTAATAATAGGAATATGTTAACTTTCTAGTGTATATAGGAAAAGTCCCATTAGTTTGGTGTGTATATCATTGCATATTTAGAGCTGAAAAAATAAGGCAGTGTGCATTGTAATGGCACTTCCTTTTATGTTGTCAGAAACGTTTGATTTTTATTTAATTAATTTATTTTGAGATGGAATCTCACACTGTTGCTAAGGCTGGAGTGCAGTGGTGTGATCTTGGCTCACTGCAACCTTCACTACCTGAGTTCAAACGATTCTCCTGCCTCAGTCTCCTGAGTAGCTGGGATTACAGGTGTGTGCCACCACACCCAGCTAATTTTTGTATTTTTTTGGTAGAGACAGGGTTTTATCATGTTGGCCAGGCTGACCAACCCGCCTAGGCCTCCCAAAGTGTTGGAATTACAGGTGTGAGACACCATGCCCAGCCTGATTTTTATTTTAAAAGTCTTTTTTTAGAAGATTGTTGTTCCCCACTCTCAATGCTGGGATTTTGTCAATTCTAAAAATAATATTGTACCAAATTTAAATATGTTTTATAAGAAGTTTTTCACAACCCTGCCATTTTAACATAACTGTTTTTATTTTTCCACTTTTCTTTCCACAGCTTCTACTTTTTGTTTAGGCTTTTACGTATTGCATGCCCAATTTTCTACGACTCTTTCTAGTTCCCTGTTAGAAACGGGTGTTAGCCTGGATTTATTCTTAAGCACGTGCAATTGAACTAAAACAAGCAACCGAGCATCTTCCATACAACTTTGCCTAAGTGGGCTGACAAGTGGGCTGAAATCTTTGTAGGCCTTACAGAAAGTGATCACTATAGAAAGGAGGTAGAACTGTCATGTGAACTTAGCAGCTCACTTTTTAAAGAATCATCAAACATCAACATAAGTCAGAAGTGTATGGGAGGCAATGGGGTCTTGAGCTGCGATTTAGAAAGCCCTGAAGTTGTGATTTGGAACATTTTGGTTTAGGCAGCACAGTCGAAAGTCTGTGTCTTCAGTTCTGCTCAAGAACAGGGTGAGGGGGTAGGAAAGGGTGGTAGAGAAGGCATTTTAATTCATTTTTGGTTTTGGAGGGTGCTGGGACAGTTGGGGAAATCACCTCCTCATTAGAAGCCCGTTACAGGCAGGGCACAGTGGCTCATGCCTGTAATCCCACTACTTTGGGAGGTTGAGGCGGGCGGATCACCTGAGTTCAGGAGTTTGAGACCAGACTGGCCAACATGGTGAAAACTCGTCTCTATTAAAAAATACATATATACAAAAATTAGCCAGGCATGGGGGCGTGTGCCTGTAATCCCAGCTACTTAGGAGGCTGAGGCAGGAGAATCACTTGAACCTGGGAAGCAGAGGTTGCAGTGAGCCGAGATCGCACCATTGCACTACAGCCTGGGTGACAGAGTGAAACTCCGTCTCAAAAAAAAAAAAAAAAAAAAAAAAA
>NC_045437.1:74624275-74629462 GCF_002776525.5 Piliocolobus tephrosceles | reverse complement strand
AAAAAAAAAAAAAAAAAAAAAAAAAAAAGCCGTTTACTTCTATTCATCTCCCCATGGAACTTTCTTCAGGACCCAGTTGGGTGGCTACAGCCTAGAGATGCTTGTCCACAGCTCAAGGAAGTCTAAGCTAAAAGTTTCATTTACAATTTATACCTGCTTTTCTATCCTTTTATGTTGAGTGTTTTATAGAACATCTTCTCTACAAATATCCTTTATCTTTTAGAAAATTGATAATAATGGTGGCTATTATTTATTGGGCATCTAGTATATGCCAGGCAGTGTATACTTATATTATTATGCTTCACAACAATACCACGAGATAGGAGTCATTATGTCATTTTCACAGTCCAAGGTCATGTCACTATATAACATTCTGTGTCTGTTTAAGGCAATATAAATTTGAGCAATATAAAATAACATCACATGCTGGGCACGGTCATGCCTGTAATCCTGGCACTTTGGAAGGCTGAGGTGGGCGGATCACCTGAGGTCAGGAATTCAAGAACAGCCTGGCCAACATGATGAAACCCCGTCTCTACTAAAAATACAAAAAAATTAGCCGGGCGTGGTGGTGGGAGCCTGTAATCCCAACTACTTGGGAGGCTGAGGCAGGAGAATCACTGGAACTCGGGAGGTAGAGGCTGCAGTGAGCTGAGATCACTCCACTGCATGCCAGCCTGGGTGACAGAGTGAGACTCTGTCTAAACAGAGAGACCTGGGGTTTTTCCAAAGCAGGAAGGATAGTGTGACTGCTCTTACTGACTTCTTTCTACATAAAGCACAGGATGTTTCTGGAGTAAGCAAAGGGCAGACGCTTGAAACTTAGCAATAGGAAATGATCTTGAAACAATGAAGCTTAAGAGACAGAGCTGGCATATTTTCAGGATGTAAAATATTGAACTCGGAATATGTAAGTTGTAGCACAGAATGTCTCACCAAACCACTGGGTGACTACAAATCAGTTACCGAAGTAAATTCCTCCAGCCTTAGGTTGCATCAATGTTTGATGAATAAATACATGATGATTTTTCAGAGTTGCTAAGGATCCCTTGTAAGAGAGGAATAGGAAAAGCTGACCTTGTTTAGCATATGCAATGCTTCTCAGGCTTTGAATGGAAACAGTCAAGCCATAAAATGTAATTCTGTTTTCTCTCACCACTTAAGTTTTTGACCAAGAGTTACCCTTGTCAAGCTCAGAAATCATTCTGGGTGATGTAAAGCAGGTTATAGGGCAACCCAGTTCCATAATTGAATAAATTATAAATTTTCAAATGTTTCTGCTCCAGAAATAAAAATAACTGGCCAGGGTCTTTTTGAGGTTGGCCTCATCCATAATCTGAGTCCCTGCCTGAGGCAGCTCTAATCCCATGAATGCATGACTAACACAGTCATGTTGTTGCTGTGGCCCCTGGAAACATCAAGAGTCATCCTAAAAATTAATCCCAGACTTTATAGAATTATCAGATCTTCTCTGTAGGTGGCTGGGACTGCTGTCATTGTTCCAGCTTACAATGACTTCAGAGCTCCAGGACAAATTAGGCCCTGATTCAGCTGATCCCCAGAAACCCCATTCAAGGGAACCCGGGCATCCAAAATGTATTCTTTAGCAAGCTAGGTCAGTGTGCTTAGTTCTGCCATCTGCACCAGAAAAGACTGTGGGTCTGGTCACAAAACCTAGGACATTTCCACGTCCTGATGATTTATTACCAGGGCAAATAGAATTATTGCAGACCACAATATCATTTATCATTTAATTACATATCTTTCTGGAAGACAACATACACAACCAAAGAGGCAATTTAGAGCTGGCTTGTCTTTTGCTCTGGGCCTCAGTTTCCTTGCCTGCAGTAGGAGAGACCTGGGTAGAATGGTCTGTGGATCTTGAAGGGCTCTTTAGCCCTACCCTTCCAGAGTCTATAGATGCATAGGGAGATGAAGCTCTTACACAGAAGTGGCCTTTTTGAGCTACAGTTTCGTTGGTACCACCTCTTATCTGTGCTACGCAACTGCTTAGCCTCATCAAGCCTCAGCTTCCTCATCAGCAAAAATGGAGATAAGGACAGTACCAACTTCATAGAGTTAATTGCTTGAATTATTTAAGGTAATGCATGTGCACCTGAGAGAAGGAAATCTCAGAGAGCACTCAATTTATATGAGCTATTATAATGATCATTGGGCCATCTCATTGTAATCACTTTTCTTTGCTTATTTTCCTCCTTGCTCCCTATCTCTCCTTCTTTGCCTCCACCTACTTTTCATCACTTATCTTTTCAAATTTACTGTTACCGCACAAACCATCTTCAAGAGATAAACTTTAAAGAAACCAAAAATGAGGGATTCCAATATCAAGTTCAAGGATGATTGATTCCAAGACCCAATCCTAGATCTTTCAAGGTGTACTAGTTCATTCTATGCTGCTATAACCAAACACCTAAGGCTGGGTAATTTATAATAAACAGAAATTTATCTGCTCACAATTGTGGAGGCTGGGAAATCCAGTATCAAGGTGCCAGTATCTGGCGAGGGCCTTCTTGCTGTGCTATAACATGGTGGAAGACATCACATGACAGAAGCAAGGTGGGTAGAGAGAGAGAGAGTGCAAGAGGGGCCAAACCCACTCCCTTGATAACAAGCTGCCTCTCATGATAACAGTTTCAGTCCATTCATGAAGGTGGAGTCCTTGTGACCTAAACACCTCTTTAAGGTTCCAATACCATCACAATGACAATTACATTTCAGCATGAATTTTAGAGGGCACAAACATTGAAATCACAGCACAAGAATTGTAAACAATTCCCTGCACTTTTTTTTGCCATATAGTATTTGCATATCTACTGCCCCCATCAAACCATTTATATGGTTACAAACATGTAGGTTGGGGTGTTAATGTTGTGGAGATGTTTAGGAACAGATATTTCTTTTGTGTACATTCATTTTTCTATGTGTTAGAACAGGAAGGGTTGGGTTCTCCTTAAAAGACTCTCTGGAAGAGGACTACTGTTACTTTGTTTGTTTGTTTGTTTGTTTGAGACGGGAGTCTTGCTCTGTTGCCCAGGCTGGAGTGCAGTGGGTGATCTCGGCTCACTGCAAGCTCCACCTCCCAGGTTCATGCCATTCTCCTGCCTCAGCCTCCCAAGTAGCTGGGGCTATAGGCGCCCGCCACCACGCCCGGCTAATTTTTGCATATTTAGTAGAGACAGGGTTTCACCATGTTAGCCAGGATGGTCTCGATCTCCTGATCTAGTGATCCATCTGCCTCAGCCTTCCAAAGTGCTGGGATTACAGGCGTGAGTCACCGTCCCCAGGCCGAGGAGGACTACTGTTTTGGCAATGTTTGTGGAATCTTATTTTCTTTGTGATGGATTAGGAATACATAATATGTGAAGCATTTTCCTTTTAAAATTTAAGTGTTTTCTACTTAGGCTACTGCAGGTTAAATAAACATTTCTGTGAACAAGCTCTTTAAAACATTTATATTTTCTCCTTCCCACATACCTAAGCAAATCTTAATTAGTGTCATTTGCTTCAGAATATGCCCAGTTCATTTCCAGGCTGCCAAGGCAAAGTCAGAGTTCAAGTTGCCATATGTTGATGGGAACAGGTCGACAATCCTCTTCCCTGTCCAGAAGACATCCTCCTTGGTCCCTGAGCATTTGATAAAACCCACTTTCCCCATTTGCTCTGTAAATTCACTTCATATGTACTATCTCCTCTTGGAACTAGGTATCTTTGAAACAGAAAACTGGGAAAACAATCATGAGTGGCTGATGTCCTCTAGTCTTGTGTTACTGACCAAAATATCAACTACTTTATGGGATTCATCTATGAGCCTTACTATGTCATGCACTATAGAAAATTACACTTAATAGTCTCTAGGCCCCTTCTTAGGATGCTGTTAATTATTTCTATGTTACAAATGCAAGAAATAACCGGACCACTGGCAATGCAGTATGAGAGAATCAAGCAAATTTGGAACAAAATCTCAGATTTTTAGTGTAAGTCAACCAGTAAGTCATTCTCTTTCTTGCTTCCTTGGTAACAACGGAATGAGTTTTTCCTCTTCTACTTTTAGCCTCCTTTATGAAAAAAGCCTTGGTTTGCCAGTATTTTATTGAGGATTTTTGCATCGATGTTCATCAGGGAGATTGGTCTAAAATTCTCTTTTTTTGTTGTGTCTCTGCCAGGCTTTGGTATCAGGATGATGCTGGCCTCATAAAATGAGTTAGGGAGGATTCCCTCTTTTTCTATTGATTGGAATAGTTTCAGAAGGAATGGTACCAGCTCCTCCTTGTACCTCTGGTAGAATTCAGCTGTGAATCCATCTGGTCCTGGGCTTTTTTTGGAAATTAATGTGCAAAAATCACAAGCATTCTTATACACCAGTAACAGACAAGCAGAGAGCCAAATCAGGAATGAACTTCCATTCACAATTGCTTCAAAGAGAATAAAATACCTAGGAATCCAACTTACAAGGGATGTAAAGGACCTCTTCAAGGAGAACTACAAACCACTGCTCAGTGAAATCAAAGAGGACACAAACAAATGGAAGAACATACCATGCTCATGGATAGGCAGAATCAATATTGTGAAAATGGCCATACTGCCCAAGGTAATTTATAGATTCAATGCCATCCCCATCAAGCTACCAATGAGTTTCTTCACCGAACTGGAAAAAACTGCTTTAAAGTTCATATGGAACCAAAAAAGAGCCCGTATTGCCAAGACAATCCTAAGTCAAAAGGACAAAGCCGGAGGCGTCACGCTACCTGACTTCAAACTATACTACAAGGCTACAGTAACCAAAACAGCATGGTACTGGTACCAAAACAGAGATATAGACCAATGGAACAGAACGGAGCCTTCAGAAATAATGCCACACATCTACAACCATCTGATATTTGACAAACCTGAGAAAAACAAGAAATGGGGAAAGGATTCCCTATTTAATAAATGGTGCTGGGAAAATTGGCTAGCCATAAGTAGAAAGCTGAAACTGGATCCTTTCCTTACTCCTTATACGAAGATTAATTCAAGATGGATTAGAGACTTAAATGTTAGACCTAATACCATAAAAACCCTAGAAGAAAATCTAGGTAGTACCATTCAGGACATAGGCATGGGCAAGGACTTCATGTCTAAAACACCAAAAGCAACGGCAGCAAAAGCCAAAATTGACAAATGGGATCT
>NC_045437.1:74602791-74619275 GCF_002776525.5 Piliocolobus tephrosceles | reverse complement strand
GGAATACTATGCAGCCATAAAAAAGGATGAGTTTGCGTCCTTTGTAGAGACATGGATGCAGCTGGAAACCATCATTCTTAGCAAATTATCACAAGAAGAGAAAACCAAACACCGCATGTTCTCACTCATAGGTGGGAACTGAACAATGAGCTCACTTGGACTCGGGAAGGGGAACATCACACACTGGGGCCTATCATGGGGAGGGGGGAGGGGGGAGGGATTGCATTGGGGAGTTATACCTGATATAAATGATGAATTGATGGGTGCTGACGAGTTGATGGGTGCAGCACACCAACATGGCACATGTATACATATGTAACCTGCACGTTATGCACATGTACCCTAGAACTTAAAGTATAATAAAAAATAAAATAAAATAAAATAAAATAAAAATGTGAGCCCCCAAAAAAATAAATAAATAAAAAAAAAAAAAAAAAAGAAAAAAGCCTTGGAATTATGGTCCTTTCATGGTTTTCCACAATGAATGTTGCTCCCTTCTGCCCTTTGTTTAGGAGAGATATTCTAGCCACAACTGAAAGAATATTGTTCTTTGTGACTGGAAATGCAGAAAGTGAGATCTGGAAACTTGGTTTGGTGGATACGGGGTGCACCACTCTGAGTCCCTCTTTAAGACCAAGGCATTTATTCCTAGAACTGCTGGAAGTGTTGTTTGCTGAAAGCTCTTAACAAAATATCTCTCCAGGAATTGTCCTATGCCAAAGAGAGCTGCCTTGCCAAAAGTGGCACTTTCTTCCAGGAGTCAGCCTGCATCCAGTGGCTGTCAAAGGGGGAACAACTCTGCAAGATCATCTGGGCCCCTGAGCTCTCTGCAGACCAGCTGAAGCGACCGCATGGCCTCAACTTCTCCTTCCACCCATTCCTGTTTCCTGCCCTCCCTGCTCAGAGGTAACTCCGAGAGGACCCTCTAGTAAACCTCTTGCAAGAAATCTTCATCTCAGAGTCTATTTCCTGGGGAGCCTGACCTCCAACACTCAGACTAAAAGTGTTAGAGAGAATATGAAGCAGCTTAAAGTGAGTCTTAAGTCCCCGTATTTACTTTTTTTTCTCCCAGTAATATTACACTCATTGGGCTAAAATACAATGAAGAACTTTGAAGTGCTGAAGAACTTTGCGATATCAGTTGCAAAATAGCAAAAAGATATTAAAGTGTATGAAATGATGTCAACAAATGAGAAATTCATTTTAGAACTTTTTTTTAACAAAAACACTAAACTATCACTTTAAAAATCAGAGTTGTGAAAAACATAAATTTTATCAATTAGAATATTATTGTAAGAAATTCTGAAACAAAGAGCTGTCTCAGTGTCTCGATGTTTTTAGTGCTGTTTTAAAGGAGCGAATTGCCTATTATAATAAATGCTTGATGACTAAAGCAGCTACCTACATGGTCAGAGAGGGTGGGGGATGAAGAAAGAAGAAATCAGCTTCTAATGAGAAAACTAAGGCACCAAGAGACATTTGTTTTGACAGTTTGCTCTACATGCACACCTTATCAGGACTGTAATTTAAAAAATTTTTTTCAAGTAGTTTATTATAACAACATTCAATGATGACTATCTCCTTCCACACATAGTTACAACAAAAATAATCATGACTGATTTCTTTTCAGGCATAATGTATGTATCAAAATAGGGAATAGGCCTCTTTTTTCCTTAAAAACAAGCCTTTACTGGAACTCTTTTTTTTTTTTTTTTTTTTTTTTTTTGAGATGGAGTCCCACTGTGTTGCCAGGCTGGAGTGCAGTGGCGCAATCTCAGCTCACTGCAACCTCTGCCTCCCAGGTTCAAGTGATTCTTCTGTCTCAGCCTCCCGAGGAGTTGGGATTACAGGCACAAGCCACTGTGCCTGGCTAATTTTTGTATTTTTAGTAGAGACGGGATTTCACCACGTTGGCCAGGATGGTCTCAATCTCCTGACCTCATGATCCGCCCGCCTTGGCGTCCCAAAGTGTTAGGATTACAGGGGTGAGCCACCGCGCCCTGCTACTGGAACTCTTTGAAAATTAACTTATATAAGTTGTATCTCAAAACATTATAATAATGTTATATTATTATCATTATTATAATAACAAAAATCACACAGCACCAAAGTATAGAGAGTAAACAGTTAAAATCCCCTCCTCAGGGGTAATCACTGTTCTGTTCATTTTCAGATTCTTTTTTATGGGGGTCATGGTTATTCTAGGATCTATATACATACACAGCATGTCTTTTATTGTGTTTTCTCTTGTATTCTTGCATTAATAGAATCATTCTATTGTATTGTAACTTGTACTTGTTAACTTAAGGTTTTATTAAAATTCTTTTTAACCTGTTAAATTCAAACTCACACTGTGGTATTCCCAACTACTATATTAAAATTAAATTTGATGCTACATTGACCCTAGGGATGTTAACTATTTTGAGGAATCAAACTGCTTATCTAAGTGAACAAATTAACTATTTCAGTTTTCTAATACAAATTCTAATTTTTCTCAAAATGCAGAGAATTACATTTTCCCTTTTCTTTTCAGACGGGTTCAGTTGAGCCTGACACCAGAACTAATTTTTTTAAAAAAAATCCAAGCAAAATTAAATCCAGTTCTAATCTGATTCTCAAAATGAACTTAACATTTTTATTTTGGCCTTGGTGTTACCCTGCCTCCTCCATAGACATGTGTTAAAGGAAGGCTGGAAGGGAAAAAACTAGTTTCAGCCACTCAATTTTGCTTATATTTGTTTTCAAATCCAAGTAGCCTTTCCTTTTCAGTAGCAAAGGTCCTCTCTCCTGCTCCATCACTGGTCTGTAAAGTAAATTGCAAAAAGCTACCAAAGTCTGGCTACATCCTCATAGCGACTGTTTAAACCCATTACTTTCTCTTTTAATCAAATCACTGTTGTGTCAAAATATACGATTCTCGCCATGAATCTCCCCAGCTTGTTACAGGTCACCGGTTGCACCTTGAAAATGTTTGCTCTCCTAAGCGTCTTCTCTCCAGCCTCCAGCTAAATTGCTCCACACCAAGCCTGATCATTTTTCTATACACATAGACCTCTAATTAATATAAACATAATGGCAACGAGAACCTGTACTTTACGAAGAGCGGAAAGGAAAATGCCTGGTCAGTAAGTATGTGAAGTATCATTTGGATGATGGCAAATGGGCATTTAGGCAGATATAAGCATTCAAATCATACTAAGAAAAAAAAGCAACCCCTGAAAATTCCTTATCCCCGAATTACGGAGAGATTTCAGCCTTTATTCTTTTCTGCTTTAAGAAATGTTTTATATAAAGCCACCAGAGGGCCAGTAAGGAAAATAGTAATTATGTTTAAACAGCCAACACTTCACTAACATAAAATATTTGCACAGGCTCTTAAACATGAATTTAAGTGCCAGAGGCTATTTTCATTGTTTAATGTATTAAGTAAATAAAAATGTATCTAAGATGTGGACACACAATTAGTTTTGAGTTATTTATCCTGGAGTTTGTATGGTTTAGAAAAACTCCATCTTCTTGGCTGCTGCTGTCCTAATGCATTTAACTTCAGCCATCAGCTATGATTAAACACCTGCTGTTGTGGGGAAACAAAGCACACTAATCCAATATGTATTTCTGACATCTTAAATATCACCCAGTCCCCTGACATCAGGCACAGCTTTTCAGCGGGATGGAATTCCAGAGCATATTTTTCTAATTTATGGATGGACAATAAATCAAAATTAAGCCCTGGGCAATGAAATATACATCAGTGCAGAATGAACTGACTGCAAACGAGGACCCTGCACAACCGAGGGGAAAAGGATATATTAATGGAATCCTAAGCTGCAAACACTGAAGTGAAAATTAAGGAAGTTTATTTCACATTTTATCCTTATGAAAACAAAAGACAGAAAATGAAAAGTTTTCTATTTTGTCATGCACAGCACCAGAGGAGCACATTTACATTTTTTTAAAAAAGTGACTGTTTCCAAATACTGGTATGTGAGTGATTAAAAAATCTCCTCTGCTCTTTTTCGTATTTTCAATATTTAAGAGAGTTTGAAGAGGTTAGCATGGTTTCAGTGTTGCCTTTCTGGAAGAATGAACAAAGGCCATTGTTGACAGTCGTCAGCTTCTTCTGGGAATCATCAAGAAGGACTGGCTGGGCTGGGAGCTGTCCAGTGCTGAATGAATCTTCCTTGGGCTGACCTCCAGCTATCCTGGAACCTGGAGACAAGAGGTGACCTGAGAGCTTTGTTCTCATTGATGGCCTTCAGGAACCTCATGTGTAGGGCCACTATCCTGCTCTGGCCACTGGCTCTGTCCACCCCAGACCCTGGGCTGAGGTCAAGTTGGAGTTGCAGAGGTGGCTTATCCTTCTCGCCCTTGATGCTACCAATCCACCATATGTCTTCAACAGAGCCTGCCATGGCAACAACCATCATCTTTATCAGGGATAATGCTTTATGTTTATGAGCATGTCGTGGCTCTTAAATATTACCTCTTGAATCATCACAGCATCTCTGTTATTGGAATAAGTGGCAAATATTTATTTAATTGTTAGAGACAAGGATACACAGCCATAGCAAAATTGAGAGCTTTGTCTTGGGCCACATGAAAAATGGTGGAATTGGTGAAAGGATCCCTGCTGACTGGCTTATAGTTCTAGGTCTCACTTAGACAGCAACCCCACCCCCAGTTGACAGAAGTATCTTCAGGTTATTCTTCCTAAGGCACTTGCATCTATAGAACAATTATTTCTGTAGATTCATATGTTACTGGCTTACTGACATATGGTATCTATTTATGAATAATTATTTATATGGACTTACGTTATTGAGAACATTTTAAATTATTAAAATTAATATTAAAGGAAACGACGTCATTTGGGATTTTTTTCCTGTATCTCAGAAAGAATATAAGGTTCCAGATCTTACACTAAAAAATTCTAAGTGGAAGAATGAGTGATTTTTAAAATTGGTATCCTTTGGGGTCAGTAATTATTGGGGCTGATATCCGTGGCTGTTATGAAGCATAAGTATGAAGAATATATTCCCTCCACCATTCCACCATTGTAATTTTCATTTTTGCATTAAAACCTCTTTCGCTTTCTTTTCTTTTCTTTCTTTCTCTCTTTCCTTTCTTTCTTTTTCTTTCTTCTTTCTTTCTCTTTCTTTTTCTTTTTTCTTTCTTCTTTCTTCTCTCTTTTTTGTTTTTCTTCTTTCTTCTCTTTTTCTTTCTTTCTTTCTCTCTTTCTTTTTTCTCTTTCTCTTCTTTCTCCTTCCTTCCTTCCTCTCTTTCTTCTTTCTTTCTTTCTTTCCTTCCTTCCTTCTTTCCTTCCTTCCTTTCTCTCTTTTTTCTTTCTTTCTTTTTTCTTTTTCTTTCAATCCAGGGTCTTGCTATGCTGCTCCGGCTGGAGTGCAGAATCTATTCATGAGTATGATCATAGTGTACTACAGCCTCAAACTCCTGGGCTCGAGCAATCCTTCTTCCTCAGCTTCCCAAGTAACTGGGACTGACCTTTCTTTCTAGTTCAAATCCTTGAAATGATTCCTTATGGGAAATATTCATAAGCCTGGCAGGAAATTCTTTGTATAAAAATATAGCTTAGTATTAATCAACTTATCAGTTTTTGAGGAAAACTTTGTGCTTTAAAGATCTCTGCTCACTGCAACCTATGCCCCTTGGGTTCAAGCAATTCTCCCGCCTCAGCCTTCCAAGTAGCTGAGAAAATAGGCGCCCACCACTATGTCCAGCTAATTTTTGTATTTTTAGTAGAGACAAGGTTTTGCCATGTTGGCCAGGCTGGCCTCGAACTCCTGACCTCAGGTGATCCACCTGCCTCAGTCTCCCAAAGTGTTAGGATTACAGGTGTAAGCCACAGTGCCCAGCCAAGAAATAGTTTTTAAAATACCTCCTTTCCATTTAATTATCAGAAAGCTACAAAGTAATCTTGTTAGTAGTAATAGAAATGGATGATGTTAGTTGACAGCCCTGTTTTGGATGCCTTAGATGAATTATTTCTAGTAGTCCTTATGAACAGCCTGTGGTTCAGTACTGTTGTCATCCTTCTTGAAGGCTGAGGACATGAGTCTAGAGGATCAGACACTTGCCAGAGGTCACACGGTGATGAATGGAGAAGAGAAGCAAAATCTGGCAGTCTGTTTGCAGAGCCTGCCTTCCAAGTACATTGTTACTCTAAAAATATTTAAAAGCCACAACTTAATGCTATCTTTAGTCTCTCTTTGAAAATAGGCATAGACATAAAGGAAAGTTTGATTTTTATATGTTTTAACTTTTAAACTCTCCAGGCTAGTTTAACCTATCTCCTCTAGATGCAGTGTTTTTCTATAAATCACTAAAACGGGATCACTGGCTACTGTTTATAGTCACTGCCACATAATGGCAAGTAGAATTATAATATTAAAAATTACATCCTCAAGGTTCAGGTAGTACTCTATCCAAGTTGTAATCTAAATTTTTTTTTTGTTTAAAAATTCTAGCTACTATATCAGTAAATATGGACAAAAACCTATGAATGCTAATAAGGGATATGGAATTTTAACAGTACGAGTAAATGAGTTTAAAAACTAATGATTTTTCCCAGGCTGAAATTAAATAAAATCCTATAGTTTGGTTTACAAAAGTTTTAAAAACATTTATCAAAACCTTGCCATAGCATTAGAATACTTCATTGTTATTTTATTTTATTTTATTTTTGAGACGGAGTCTCACTCTATGGCCCAGGCTGGAGTGCAGTGGCGCGATCTCAGCTCACTGCAAGCTCTGCGTCCCGGGTTCTTGCCATTCTCCTGCCTCAGCCTCCCCAGCAGGTGGGACTACAGGCGCCCGCCACCACGCCTGGCTAATTTTTTTGTATTTTTAGTAGAGATGGGGTTTCACCGTGTTAGCCAGGATGGTCTCGATCTCCTGACCTCATGATCCGCCCACCTCGGCCTCCCAAAGTGCTGGGATTGCAGGCGTGAGCCACCGCACCCAGCCTTCATTGTAATTTTAAAATGTGTATATTGATGAACAAAAGCACGTTAATTATTGCAGACACAACGTTTACTTTTAAAGTTACTAAAATAAAATAGAATATTTTCTCATTAGTATTGTCCATGTTTTTCCAAATTAATATATTTAACCAACTTCTATTGATGGTCCACCATATACTAGGCATTATGGTAGGCCCTAAGAGATCAGTACAAAAAAAGATAGATATGGTTTCCCTTATGGAGTTTGTCTTCTAGGTGTGTATAATTCTGTTTTTTTATCATTGGAAAACTATGTCATGAGAAAAGTTGGAGAGCATGAAGAATGAAGAAATGTTCCTGACTTAAATAAGAACTTTATTTTGGCATTGTAATCCACATAAAATATCCTAGAAAAATGGTCTTACATTCTTTGATATCTGCATTTCTAAATGTCAGCATTTTTATTTCCTAGGTCTACAGACTCCTAGGTCCTGCTCATCATAGTTTCTTGTTAAGGATGTGCCTGGCGGACAGTTAGCCAATCTGTTACTCTAGATCTGTTTTTTCCTTCTCTGTTTCTTGGCTGAGACTCTTGTCAAACCTAACATTTAGGTAACATTCCCTTTTTTTTTTTTTGACAGGGTCTTGCTCTATTGCCCAGGCTGGAGTGCAGTGGCACAATCTCAGCTCACTGCAGCCTCGACATCCCAGGCTCAGATGATCCTCCCACCTCAGCCTCCTGAGTAGTGGGGACTACAGGCATGCACCACCATGCCTGCTGATTTTTTGTAGAGATAGAGTCTTGCCATGTTGCACAGACTAGCCTTGAGCTCCTGAAGCTCAAGTCATCTGCCCACCTCAGCCTCCCAAAGTGCTGGGATTTCAGGTGTGAGCCACCATGCCCAGCCATATTCTTTTTTTTTTTTTTTTCAATTGAGGTAAAATTCACATAACATAAAATTAGCTATTTAAAGTGAACAATTCAGTGGCATTTAATACATTTACAATGTTGTACTACTACAACCTCTATCCAGTTCCAAAACATTTTTACTACCCCCTCAAAAAAGCCCATACATTTTAAGCAGTAACTTCCCCTTTTTCCCCTCCTCCTAGCCCTTGACAACTACCAATCTGCTTTCTATATGAATTGATCTATTCTAATATTTCATATAAATGGAGTTATATAATATGTGACTTTGTGTATCTGACGCCTTTCATTTAGCATAATGTTTTCTAGATTCATTCACAGTATAGAATGTATCAATACTTCATTCCTTTTTATGACTGAATAATATTCTATTGTATAGAAAAACCACATTTTGCTTATCCATTTATCCATTGATGGATATTTGGGTTGTTTTAACCTTTGGTTATCATGAATACAGATGTTACAAACATTCATATATAAGTATTTATTTGAATACCTGTTTTCAATTATTTGGATTATATTTTTTTAAATATTATTTTTATTTTGGAATAGTGTTAGATTTAAAGAAAATCTGCAAAGATAACACAGAGAATTCCCATATATCCATCATCCAATTTCCCCATTCGTATTTTACATACCCATGATACAATTGCCACAACTAAGAAACCAACATTAGCACAACATTATTTGCTAAACACCAGACTTCATTTGGATTTCAATAGCTTTTCCAATAGTACCTTTTTTTTTTTTTTTTTAAATTCCAAGATCCCATCCAGGAGTCCACATTTAGCATTTAATCTCGTTAGTCTCCTCTGGTCTGTCAGTTTCTTGGTCTTGATCTTTCCTTGTTTTTCAAGATCTTGAAAGTTTTAAAAACTACTGGTTGGGTATTTTGTAGGATGTCCCTCAATTTGGGTTCATCCAGTGTTTTTCTCATGACTAAACTGGAGTATGGGGAAGAACACCATGGAGGAGATGTGCCCTTTTCATCACATTACATCAGGCGGTACCTGCTACCACCATGATTCATCACTGGAGATGTTAACCTTGATCACCTGGCTGAGGCGGTGATCGTGTTTTCTCCACTGCAAAGGTCCTTTCCACTGCCCTTTGTCTATTCTGTTCTTTGGAAGCAAGTCACTAAGTTCAGCCACAGCCAAGATGGGGGTGGGTGGGAGGTGCTAGAATTGATCTCCGCCTCCTGGAGGGAGGAATATCTACATAAGTTATTTGGAATGCTTCTATAAGGAAATTTATCTCTTTCCCCCATTTATTAATTTATTTTTACTTTAATAGATTCAGAGGGTAAAAGTGCAGTTTTGTTACATGGAGATATTGTATAGTGGTGAAATCTTGCTCTTTTAGTATATTCATCACCTGAATAGTGAACACTGTAGCCAATAGGTAATTTTTCAACCCTCACCACCCTCCTATCTCCCCATTTATTCAATTATGTATTTACATCAGTGTGAACTCATAGATATTTATTTTATAGTTCATATCTTTTTAAAATCTTGTCACCAATATCTGTCAGAAAAGTGATAGATGCAGAGTGAGTGCAGTTTAGAATGCTTCGAAGGGAGGGAGACCTTGAGTTTACTAAAAGATATAGTAGCCACAGAACAAGATGAGGTGACTCATGTACAATTCCTATAGGATGGGAGCTTTGAAGACTTTTACTAAGCACACATATAACACATTTTGGTGCAAGACCTTTAATGGAGGCTGTTTATTTTGACAGGGCTTGTTTAGGTAGGACCTAAGTTTTCTGATTCCTTGTTCTGTGCCACTTTCATAAATAGGTCAGCCCATAGAGACAGAAAGAAAAACTCTATTACTGTTTTCAAGAATTGAGATGCCTACTATAAAATTAGGTCTCAAACAGGAGGCATTTAAGACCTTTAGACATTTAAGACCTTTAGATTCATTGTAATGAAACTGTGAAACACCAAAGTCAAACAGAAAATATTTACCACATTCAGAGAAAAGAGGATAGGTGATTTATAAAGGAACTACATTTAGACTTGCTGACTTCTTTATAGCAACAATAAAAACCATATGAAAATGAATAATATAGTTAAAGTGCTCAGAAAAATAACTGCCAACCAAGAACTGTGCATTCAGCTAAGTTATCATACAGCAGTGAGAGAAAAATGAAAATGTTTTTAGACAAACCCTGAGAGCATATTTTACCAATAGATCCTCAGTGAATAAGAAAATTGAATCCAGAAGGAAGAATTGAGATGAAAGAATAGGAAGCAGGGCCGGGCGCAGTGGTTCACGCCTGTAATCTCAGCACTTTGGGAAGCTGAGACGAGAGAGTATCACCTGAGGTCAGGAGCTCAAGACCAGCCTGGCTAATGTGGTGAAATACCATTTCTAGTAAAAATACAAAAAATTAGCCAGGCGTGGTGGCGCTCGCCTGTAATCCCAGCTACTCTGGAGGCTGAGGCAGGAGAATTGCTTGAAACTGTAGGGTGGAGGTTGCAGTGAGTTGAGATCACGCCATTGCACTATAGCCTGGGCAACAAGAGCGAAACTCTGTCTCAAAAAACAAAAAGGAAGCAAATAAATATGTGAATGAGTCCAAAGAAAAACTGACATAAAGCAACAACAACAATAGTAATTTACTGGGGATTAAAAAATAAAAACCTAAATCTAAAATACTGAACAATAGGCATATGGAAAGCAGGAGGGTATTATTTGAAGTTAAAGTGCCCCCCCTTTTTTTTTGGTGAGATGGAGTCTCCTTCTGTCACCCAGGCTGGAGTGCAGTGGCGCCATCTCAGCTCACTGCAACCTCCGCCTTTTAGGTTTTTTGGGTTCAAGTCATTCTCCTACCTCAGCCTCCCGTGTAGCTGGGACTACAGGTGCATGCACCACCACGCCCAGCTAATTTTTGTATTTTCAGTAGAGACGGCGTCTCCATGTTGGCCAGGCCTGAAGGTAAAGGGTTCTAAGCTCCATGACTTGTTGAGGAGGCAGAATAGATAGTGATTAACTTCAGATTTTGGTAAGCACCTGGGCCAAATTTTTAAGAATAATAACTATTCTTAAAGTTTAAGTTGAGATTTTGTTACATATTCATGTTATTCAATATTTTTAAAAAGTAACCTCTATAAATGCCTCCTGACACTGATACAACTTCCAAAACCAGGGCAGTTGGGGAAGAGAAGGAGGGAAAGGGAAGGAAGGCAAAGAAAATTCAATCAATCTGCCAGAATGCAGTAAAGAAAAAAAGAGAGAGAAAAATAGGATAAAAGAGAGTGAGAATAAGGTGGTAGAAATAATTTCAAACATGTTAGTAATATGTGTATGTAATTTGCCTAAACTTGCCAGTTCAAATAAATTATTAGACTGAGTTTTAAAAAATCTAGCTGTATTTTGCTTATAAGAGACAAATCAAAATTATTATGAAACAGTAAGACTAAAAGTAAAAGACTGGGAAAAAAGTTGGTAGCTTCATTATTGCCAAACAAAATCGACTTTAAGGCAAAAAGTATTATTAGAGAGACGACATATGGACACAGTGTGTGGAACCAGACACTTGAAAAGCTGTCGTATCATATGAAACAGAGATTCTACATCAAAAACACACTCACATGACTTTGTATGGCCCAAAAGGACAGAACAAAAGGTAGAAACTATAGAGAGGCAGGTATTGACTCAATGTGTTGGAAAGAACTTTCTGACAATTAGCTCTCTGCAATGAAAGTTTTGTTTCTGAAGGTATTTAGGCTGTGGCTGTGGATGCATGAGCAGAGCTAGACAGATTGTGTCCAGATTTGTGCATTAGAATCACCTGGAGAGCTTTTTAAAAACATCTTTCATGTGTTCTTTCCAGACTTAATGAGAAGATGCTACACCCTAGGGATCTGCCTTTGAAATGCACCCCAGGTGATTTTGATGTAGCTAACTCAGAACTGATCCATGGAATAGCGTTTGGGAACGCTGGCCAGATGACTCCTAAAGTTCTCCAGTAACTGTGATGTTTAGTAATTTAATAATGCCTTGCTAGACATGTAACTGTGAACTAGAGGGATTACTAGAAACTGGAGAGGTAGCATCATGGTTTTCAGGGTACAGAATAATGGAGGCTAAGAATATCTGTGCAATTTGTTGTAACTGGGTGAACAGCCCAAGTGCTTTCTCCACCATTCATAAGCTTTTCAGAGATGTTAGTAAAGATGATGGAAATTAACATTCTACTCAGAACAAATGGCCTAAGAGGCCCAACATGACTTATTGTTTACATATCCGACGCCCTTATATTTCATTATGGAGAAACTCTGTTACATGTCTAGTGGCACAGAGCACTGTGTCTCAAACTTTTCCTAAGCACACGGATCACCTGAGAATCTCGGTAAAATGCAGATTCTGCTTCGGTTGGACTGGGGAGGGATAGGCATCTCTAACAAAGCTTTCTTTTCTTTTTTTTTAAATTTCATTCCCTTTTGTTCTAACAAAGCTTTCTATCTTCTCAATTTATCATTCAGTATTCAGGAATCTTCTTTTTCTTTAGACAAGATAAAGAGAGAAGTTCTCTGGTCTTCCAAAGACCCTTTACCTCCTTATTCCAAATGATCATTTTGTCTTCCTTTTGCTATGAACTGATAAGTAGAAGAGGCTGGAAACAGTGCTATGGGGATTGGGTTTTGCAAGAGATATGGGAGTCAGAACAAAAGTTCAGAGCTGAGAATGGTGACATCTTAAGAGCTTAGACTTCTGTTCCTACCCAGAGCAGGAGAGAAGCCCTTCCCAGCCTGTCAAAAGACCAGCATTCTCCCCTCAGAATGAACTTCTTTGTTTCGTCTTGAAAGTTTTTGTTCTTTCATAAGTCACTTAATCTTTCTGAGGCTGTTTTGTCCCTGAGAAATGCTAATTAGGATTTTAACGTGCTTTATAATTTATTATTATTTTTCATTAAGGTAAAATTCATATAACAAAATATACCACTTTAAAGTGTACAATTCAGTGGCATTTAGTACATTTACAATGTTGAGCAAGGGCTACCTCCATCTAGTTCCAAAACATTTTTATCACCCTAACAGAAAACCCTGTACTAAGCAGTCACTCCCTCTTCCTGCTTCTTCCGAGCCCCTGGCAAACTCCAATCTGCTTTCTGCCTCTATGGATTGACCTACTTCGAGTATTTTATATAAATGAGATCATATAATATGTGATCTTGTGTGTCTTGCTTCTTTCACTTAACATTATGTTTTCTGGGTTCATCCACACTGTAGCATGTTTCAATACTTCGTTCCTCTTTTTTTTTTTTTTTTGAGACGGAGTCTCACTTTGTTGCCCAGGCTGGCGTGCAGTGGCATAATCTTGGCTCACTGCAACCTCCACCTTTCAGGTGCAAATGACTCTCCTGCCTCAGCCTCCAAGTAGCTGGGACTGCAGGTACACACCACCACACCTGGCTAATTTTTACATTTTTTAGTAGAGACAGGGTTTTGCCATGTTGGCCAGGCTAGTCTTGAACCTCCTAACCACAAATCATGTGCCAGTCTCAGCCTCCCAAAATGCTGAAATTATAGGCATGAGCCACTGTGCCTGACCCATTCCTCTTTATGGTTGACAGATATCCTATGGTCTGGGTATACCACGTTTTGTTTAGCCATTCATCTGTTGCTAGACATTTTGGTTGTTTTCACCTTTTGGCTATTGTGAATAGTGTTGATAGAAACATTCAAGTACAAGTATTAGTTTGAATAACTATCTTCATAATTTATTATTTTTAAATTTACCACCTCATTTGTTTTTCAAATTAGGTTGAGAAGAAGTATTTTACTGACCGAAAACAAGCTCAGAGTGATTTGCTCAAGATTTCAAAGGTAGTAAGTGACCAAGAAAGTCAAAACTCCAGGCAGAAAGTCCAGTGCCCTTTCAACTTATACCACGGCTGTCTCAGCTGGCTTGAGAGTCAAAAAGGAGAATGTCTGCAAAAATGATTAGCAGGTGGCAAAGCACTGTGTATGTAAGGTGGTGTTGGTAGTTAGTCTTTGATATGCCAACTGACGCTACGGAAGCAGTTTCCCAAGCGGGAGGTCAGCAACGTGCTGTCTCTCTTATGGCCAGAAGAGAGATTTTAGAATTGCAAAAGGTGTAACAGAGTGGTTGGACACCAGCAAAGGAGTTTGACAAGGCTGTCACATCTGTTCAATATTTCTACTGAAATAATCATGGGTATTGCTGTTGATGGTTACCATAGTGGTATTAAGGTTGGCAGAAGGAGATGATGTAATCTCGAGTATGCTGATGACATCCTGGCTGCTGAGTCTGTGGTTTCTGCACCAGAAGAGCTGGCGCCTTGGACTGGGGATGATTTAGACACTGATAGTGGCAGCTGAGAAGCAGAATATTTTAGCAGCAGCACAAACTGGAAGTGAATAAGAAAAGCAAGTGAAGGGTTATGCTGCAGTAGTTTACGATAGGTAGTGAGAGCCACAACCCTCTTGCCTATAAAAGGGAGAGCAAACGGCCTCGTCAGCTTTCATGCGGGGTGATCCAGAGCGTAAAGTGTCTGCTGTGGCCTCACCCTATCTCACCACAGGCCTTTTCTTGGTTCTAATTTAGTCCCAGTGTCTGATTAGTATGAAATAGCTGTTAGCTGAGCCTCAATTTGCAGACTTTTACCAAAAGAAGGGTTGAAGAGCAACACAGAAATGTGGCTACTGTCAAGCTGAGTTAAACCCAGTGTGATGACGACAATATCTTCATGAAGGAGAAGAATGACAACAGGCTGAAAGAAAGCATCATCTGTTTCCAGAATCCTGGAACACTTCCTGCTGAAATAACTCATTCTGTGTGTCTTGATTTTCTGACAAGTAAATCTTGAAGAACAGAACTGGCATTCATCAAGGCAAACACTAGAAGTTTGCGGGTCTCCAGAAGGATCTGTGACAGAGCTTGTGAAAACTGTGTTTTTGAAGAATTCATCGCCATGTGAAAGTTCTTAGAATATTCTTTGAAATAAAAATAGATCTTTATATCAAAATGTTCTTATGATTTTGAAAACAACACCTACTCATTGCGGAAACATACTGAAATATGGAAAAGATAAGAGGAAAAAATCACACATATTTTCACAATTAAGAAATAATTAATGTTATGCCTTACTTTTTCCAATATTTTATCTGTCTACATTTATTTTCTATGTATTTTAGATCTTACTTTATATTCAATTGGTTTTCTGCTTTTAAAAATTCCATGATTGTACATGGTATATTTCTGGCTGCTTCTCTGGATCCAAGGGTCATTCTGGGCATTGGGTTTCCTGTAGAATGGCTGTAATATTCCCAGTTAGAGCCGAGGAAACTCGAGGCCTAGAATTGTCCATTCTTTTAAGACAGGACATGAGGCCCAGCGTGGTAGCTCACGCCTGTAATTTCTGCACTTTGGGAGGCCGAGGTGGGTGGATAACTTGAGATCAGGAGATCGAGACCAGCCTGGGCAACATGGTAAAACCCCATCTCTACTAAAAATACACAAATTAGCCGGGCATGGTGGTGGGTGCCTGTAATCCCAGCTACTCAGGAGGCTGAGACAGGGGAATGGCTGGCACCTGAGAGGTGGACTTTGCAGTGAGCCGAGATGTCCCCACTGCACTCCAGCCTGGGCAACAGAGTGAGACTCCATCTCAAAAATAAAACAAAACAAAACGAAAGATAGGACATGACAGAATCAAGAAAACTACTCTCTCTGGTATAGATGCAAGTTGTTAATTTTCCTTGAATACCTCATATGGTGGTGAGCCTGTGGGAAATTTTTCAGAAACTTCCATTGGAAAGGCAGTTTCTGCTTTGCAAATGTACACTCGAGATTACCGTGGGAAGATTAAAATGTCGGTATCCTCATAGTGTGGTGGAAACCTAATGTCCAGGGTGGAGAGCGATAGAGAAATAGGACACAAAACCAAACTGGGGTTAGGCCTAGAAATTGCTCTTGAATGCCTTTCCATTTCTTTCTGCTTATCCAGCCCCTATTCAGGCTTCCAGGTTCAATTTGAGTCCCATCTCCTGTAAAGCCTTTTCCAGTTAATCTCCCTTTTTCTCACCTCAGATACTATTATTATTTGCTTTTTCAGTTCAAATGTATTAATCCTACCATGAAGATACCTGATCACATTTTCTGGAGTCCATACATTGAAAAATTAAAATTAAATTAGCCAGCATTTAGTTAACAAATCCAAATTAACAAATATTTATTGAGTACCTACCGTGTATAAACAACTGTTTTAAATACAAGTGAGGTAGAGCAGAGTAGGAGGGGGCATAAAGACAGGTAACAGCAGGCTCCTAGCTTCAAGTATCTTACAGATTGAGCTATTCGTAGTTAATTCAGTCCCATTCTGGGAGAAAAACGTGTGTGGTGTATGAGTGGTGTTGGTGGTGCATGTATGTGTGGTATGTTCATGTATGTGTGTGTGTGGTGGTGGTAGTGGTGGTGTGTGTATATATGGTGCGTTTGTGTGTGTATGTGTATGTATGTGTGTGGTGGTGGTAGTGGTGGTGTGTGTATGTATGGTGTGTTTGTGTGTGTGTGGTGTATGAGTGGTGGTGGTGGTGTGTGTATGTGTGGTGTGTTTGTGT
>NC_045437.1:74596411-74602391 GCF_002776525.5 Piliocolobus tephrosceles | reverse complement strand
ATGGTGGTGGTGGCGTGTGTGTGTAATTGTGGTGGGGGGTGTGTGTGCGTGTGTGTTTATGGTGGTAGTGGTGGCGTGTGTGTGTAATTGTGGTGGTGGGGTGTGTGTGTGTGTGTATTTATGGTGGTAGTGGTGGTGTGTGTGTGTAATTGTGGTAGTGGGTGTGTGTGTGTGTGTTTATGGTGGTGGTGGTGGTGTGTCTCACCTCAAATATTATTTATGATGAAGCCCTCACAGTTTGGTTTTCTGACCATGGACTGGCTTGAAGTGCTTCACAAACTTACCCATTTGCCATGCACAGTTAATACGCTCTGTGTCTAATTAGAGATGACCACAAATTCATCTTCCATTGAAAATTGGGGTCCATGTTCCCTCCCCATGAATTTGGGCAGGCTCTGTGATTCCATGAACAAGGATCTGTGGAGGAAGTGATGTGCCAATTTCTGAGCCCAGGTTTTAAGAATTGGTGGCCTCCACTTCCTGTCTCTTGAACCCCTAAATGAGGGAAAAGTCAGCCACCATGTACCACTTTGCATGGAAATAGAGTGAAGCTGACCAGTCCCCAGCTGTTCCACTCATCCCACATCAGACACCAGCCATGTGAATGGAAGCACCATATTGGACATTTCAGTTCCAGCACATGCCATGTTGAGAAGAACCAAAGACACAGACACATGAATCTAGCTGAGTTGGCCCATCCATCTCCAGATGTTTGAGTCACCCCAGCTGACATCGTGGGACAGAAGAAGTCACTCAGGTGAGTACTGACCTAATTCTTGACCCATCAAATCATGAGATAGAACAATGTCATTGTTTTTATATAGCACCAGCTTTTGTGGTAGTTTATAATAAAGCAATAGATAAGAACTAGTTGGGGCGAGGGGTGGACCTTTCATTGGAGCTTCTCAAATTTTGCTGTGCATTCAGATCACCTAAAGGTCTTGTTAAAATATAAGCTTTGATTTAGTAGGTCTGGGGAGAGGCTTGAGATCCTGTATTTAGATGGAGTTTCGCTCTGTCGCACAGGCTAGAGTGCAGTGGTGCGATCTCGGCTCACTGCAACCTCCACCTCCCAGGTTCAAGAAATTCTCCTGCCTCAGCCTCCCGAGGAGCTGGGACTACAGGTGCGTGCCACCACGCCCAGCTTATTTTTTGTATTCTTAGCGGAGACAGGGTTTCGCCATATTAGCCAGGATGGTCTTGAACTCCTGACCTCGTGATCAGCCCGCCTCGGCCTCCCAAAGTGCTAGGATTACAGGCTTGAGCCACCGTGGCCAGCCAAGATCCTGTATTTCTAACAAGCTCCCAGGTGATAATGATGCTCCTTCTCCACGGATCATACTGTGAGTAGAGAAGTACGCTGAGGAGCGAGGTGTACCAGTTAGGACACAGTGGAGGTACATTTATACAACTTTTCAAAGGGTTTTCACATCTGGATCAATTACTTGAATAGCTTAATTAACTGAAAATCATAAGCCAAAGACACTCGAATAAAGCAGAATTTCTTGAAGTGTGCTCTCTGGATTTACTTGATTCACATTTCCTGAATTCGTTAAAAATGTAACTACACCCCAGTCCTATCAGATTAGAATAGAAGGGGTTAGGAATCACCACATTGAACAAGGTCCCTAGGTAATTCTTAAGCATTTTAAAGTTTAAGAACAGTTAGTAAAGAAGAAAGAGCATTGAATTAAAATAACTGAGTTGTAGTCTTTGTGTTTGCCCCAACTAAAGATGAGCAAATCACTTCACCTCTCTGAGTCTCAGTTTCCTCAGCTATCACATGGGAGGGAGATTGCTGGGCTATATGCCTTCTATCTCTGATGTAGGGTGTATCCTACAATTCCTACACCAGGCCAACTTGACCTCTCTTTCTCCTGTCCTCTTTGTACATTGAAGCCTGGGTGGCACCATGCACTCTGCCTTAAGGCTGTCCATAGTATCTTTGTGTTTCCCATTGTATTCATTGGCTCACAAAGAAGTAGATACAATCAGAGACACATAATACAAAAAGTGCCATTTCATTTTTTAAAACAAATATTAGTGTCAAGGCCAATGTGTCCTCAGAATAATATATACCCGTATTTGATATTGTAATTAAACAAAATCATTTTGGAAATTATATGTTTCCAATGGTAATTGTGCAGCCTTTAAGATTTCCTCTTACCTTAAGCACCATTGGGTAAATGTGTTCATGATTGAATTAGCAGACCTTTGATTTTAAAAGGACTTTTTAGTGATCTTTTATGGTAGATTAAAAAGCAATTTACTAATTTACAGTTCATAGGAATTCTGTGCCCTCCTTGAGTTTTATAAGTCAGTTCTGTGCTAATAAATGCAACTATTGCTCCAAATGTTTCATTCGGGGACAGCTGGTGTCATATACAACTCTAAACTCACAATTACATAATCAATAAAACTGTACTTTGTGCACTCCTTTTGCCCAGCATAAGCCCCTCTTAGGAATTCCTAAATTCCTGTCAACTTCTAGTTTTTAGGTAGGAAAAGTTTAACCAACAGGGCTGGAAAGTACCGCTTTAATTATTTGCTCACCTTTTTTCTAATCTGTCCTCTTTACTGTAATGAGTAATCACAGTTGAAATACAATTGGAAAAAGAAGTGGTTTACCCAGGGCTCTTCCTCCTGGACACAGTTCTCTTAGCAATTGGGAAGACTAGTTTCATACTGGAGACACTTGTTTCAAAGAACGTATAATAATAATAATCATAGTAGTAGTAGTAACAGTTAATTCAAGTGGAGTGTACTGTGTGCGAGCTAATTATCCACTTACTTTATCCTCCCAACTCTATGAAATTCATACCTTTGCTAACACTTGCATTTTGAGGTTGAAGAAACTGAGGCATAGATTAAATAACTTTCCCAGGGTCCCGGAAGTAGTAAATGGTGGACCTGAGATTTGAACTCAAGGAGTCTGGCTCCAAAGCTTGTGCTCATACTAATATACCATACTGACTTTATCCTTCATGTCAGATGGGCTCTTTCCACACAAATCTGCTTGGTTTCAACCAGACGACTGGTTTTCCTAAAGGAGATATCTATTATTTCTACTTGGGGCAGGTGTAAGAAATCGGCATAGAAAGCTTTTAAAACTCAGTGCACATGGAGAGAATATCTGACAACTTGTTTGATTATTTTTCTTTTTTCCTTTCAAATTCAACTATAAACTATAATGCAGCTTTTGACAAGTCAACTCAGATCTGTCGAAAATGGAACTGAAAGGTTCAAGCCACTGATGGAGAGTTGAGCATTTTTCCTTGGTTGGTTCCTGGGAATGAGTCTGGCTGGTCTGGAAATGGGGAAAGGCACTTTGCCCTCTGACAGCCCTTCTGCAGGAGGAAGGTGGCCGATGAAAGCTGGCACGGAGTTTGCCTTTTTTTGTGGTAGCCAAGCTGGGGCTGGGGCTGAAGACAAGGTTTTCTCCTGGCTTTCTCAGGGTTTTACTAAGATGAAGGGAGTTTGGATCACAATACGAAAGTAGAAGAGGGGACTGGAAAATAGGCATTTGGCTGGTGGTAGTTTAAAGAATAGGTATTGGAAGGGTGGAGGAGTGAAGCCACACAGCTCAAGTGTGGACACCAGGGCCCTGTGGTGAACCAAGACATTACCCAAAGCTATTCATCCAGAGCCTTTCACAAAAATTATAATTCTGTTAAATTGGATAAAAGAGCTCAATGTACTTACTTCAGTGTTAATACTCCCCTGTTCTAGGTCTTGTTGGACCCAAAAGATTTGTTGAAAAATAAATTGCTTATTCCAAAAGCAGTTACTTTGTACTTGCTGAGACAGAACTGGTTGGAGACATAGCTAGAAATTAGAGTTCAGATTTTACAACCTGTTGTCATCCATTGTTTATCTAGTCCATTTTCCTTCCCAAATTTTGCATTCCTTTTTACCCTTCTCCTAGTCAACCAACCCCTGCTTTTTGTATGCGAGTTGAGCAGCCCCCTGGGTGGCAGGCTGTTGTGTATAGAGGCAGAGACTCCAGGTAAGGGAGGAAGCCAACAGGCGGGAAGCCCTACTGTTCAATATGTCACGAACAGCACGAGGGCCCCGCCTGCAGTACCTCCTTTGGAGGGCCAGCACGCCACCTAGACCCCCAGTACCTCCCTTATTTAAACCCAGCTTTAGGTCCTTACCGTTTCAGTGTGGCCACACCCTGTGGGCGATGGGTTGGAATTTAAGGTTTGAGAGTTGGAGTCTGGCCTTTCCGGAGTTACCCATAGATGCAGAGATGTTGGAGATAACTTATCACCAGAAGCAGGAATGAGGGCATGAGGGGAGATGTGTGCCTTAATATTGATACAGATAGCACTCTTTCCAATGTTCAAGGTGCTAAAAAGAGTCTAGACTGAGATTTGACTCCTTCATTAGTTTGGAGATTATCACTATATTTCTTCTCCCATCATCCTTATCTCACTGCCAGAGAGAGAAAACGGAAATGACTCCTCTTCTTGTGTCTGATTCCCCCCTTTTCTCTGAACAGTCTCCTTCTCCCCAAACTGCATTGCCCTTCCCTCTGCCTCTGCCCTTCTCTCCCATCTTCTCCCCCTTCTCTCTGGCATCTCCTCCTCCTTTGCCAGCCTGGCCCTACCCTCCCTCCCTGGCTCTCCCCAAGCCCTCCTCTTCTTGTCCTTCCCTTTATTCTCTATTTTCACAAATTAACATATTATAAGCATTAACTGGCAGCCACCCTGAAAAGAGATGAGGCAGTGAGGGAAAAAGGAAACTTTTCTGCCAGGTTTTACTAATTCATGCTGCCAGCCCCGAGTCCTGTGGCATTTGCCACAGCTATGAAATTGCAGTAAACAAGGGGCCGTGCTTATATTTCTAACCTTTCCTCTGTTGGTGCTGAAGACATGAATTGAATGTTGAACAGTCATACCACGCTATCGCTTACTAAATGTATTACATACCCTTTCGAAAGAGAATTGAGAAACGCTCAGACTTGGGGACGTGTGGAGGATGGGGAGGGAAGTTTCTAGTAATATAGCAGGAAAATAATAATTTCTTTCACTGAAAGGAATTTATCATCCTAGTAACCCAGTAATGAGCCAGTCTCAAAATGAGGTATTCATAATTTTTTAAGAATTAACCTGATATATATACACACACATGCATATACATACATGCACATATATATACACACATACACACATACATACCCTCCCAACAACAAAAGAAAGTTTGTGTATTTTGTTTAAAAAAAAGAAATCCTTTATTCTTTCTCTTTTTAACTTTTATTTTAGGTTTAGGGGTATATGTGCAGGGTTGTCATGTAGGTAAACTGCATGTTGCGAGATTTAGTGTACAAATTATTTAGTCACCCAGGTAATAAGCATAGTACCCAATAGTAATTTTTTTAATCCTCCTCCTCCTCCCTACCTCTACCCTCAAGTGGGCCCTCTTTGTGTCCATGTGTTCTTGTTGTTTACCTTCATTCTTTTAAGACAGATGAGTTAAGAATGCTGAGAAAGAAGGGTTGTCAACTGAAGATTAAAACACAGCCTATGCCATCATTACCTTCTGTCCTAGAAGCAATAGGTTCTCTGTCTCCACTCAGAGGTCGATGGCATTCATGAAGCAGATACTCTCTTCACAATGTGAGGGCACTTAATACTCAAAGGGAAAGGCTTTGTCTGTATTCAAATCTTCCATAGCATCTAGCCCAGTGACACAATAAATACAATGTGTATTGGGCTCTTGCTCTCTGCCAACCAAGTGCAGTGCTAATGTTTATATACAGCATCTTACTCCATTCTCAGGCAAGCCCTATGAAGAAGTAAAGGATCACTCCGTCTTAGAGATGGGAAAACAGAAGCATAAAGAAATTAAGTGGAATCCCAAAGTCACAGAGAGATAGATGGTCATACATCCAGGTGTCCAATACATGTCTTTAGCCTTCCTTCTCTCCTTTCCTTCCTTCCTTCCTTCCTTCCTTCCTTCCTTCCTTCCTTCCTTC
>NC_045437.1:74552789-74596401 GCF_002776525.5 Piliocolobus tephrosceles | reverse complement strand
TTCCTTCCTTCCTTCCTTCCTTCCTTCCTTCCTTCCTTCCTTCCTTCCTTCCTTCCTTCCTTCCTCCCTCTCTTTCTTTCTTTCTTTCTTTCTTTCTTTCTTTCTTTCTTTCTTTCTTTCTTTCTTTCTTTCTTTCTTTCCCCAGTTATTATAAGAGTATTCTATGCCCAGAGCAGAAGTGAGCCATCCAGGGCTGGCAAGGTGGCTGTGCTCTTTGAAGACTGGTAGATAGGTGGGCTCCGCTGCCTTTTAACATGTGGCTCCCATCTCCAGGTCCAAAGCAGAGGCTCATGTTTCCATTTTCCAGCTCTCAGGAAAGGGAGGATAGGGAGTCTAAGGCAAGTGTATTTTTCTTTATGAATTTGACCAGAAGTTGAACTCTGGTCATACCCATGTCTACTCATAGTTTGGATTTGCCCAAACTTGGTCATGTCGCCATACCTAGCTTCAAGGGAGGCTGGGAAATATAGTCTCTAGTTGAGCAGCTATGAGCCCAGCTAAAACAGCAGTCAGTGTTGTGTTTGGGGGCTATTGAGGGTGCTCCTTATTGCTAAAGGAAGGAGGGTGTGGGTTGTGGGAGAGGGCAGGCAGTGAAAAGCAATTAACAGATGCTACCAGAGTGCTAAACTGAAAGTTTGCCTTTACAATGAAAAACGACTTAGCTACTCCAATAGTGTAGTTAAGTCTTTACACTATAGGTTCTCTGTCTCCACTCATAGGTCAATGGCATTCATGAAGCACATACTAATATCTCACACTAAGTGTAGTGTAAGATCTTACAAGAGGTCCGTAAGATCTTAGTCCATTTTCAAGCTATATGTAAGCATCCATATAATATTATTCAAACAGGTAAAGAACCACTACTTGGACCTGATTCTAGCACTTACTAGCTGTATGACTTTGGACAGACGACTAGTAATTAGTTTCTCTTGGTTTATTTTCTGTTAAGTTTTTCCTGATAATACCATCCCCAATTATTGATAAGAATAAGGATTAAATGTAATAGCCATGAAAGGATTCTAGAAGAGTACTTGCTCAAAATAACAGTTTTTAAATTACTGTTCCATCAGTCGACTGTCAGTGTTCCTTGGTACATAGGAGGAGAAGAGAAGCAGAAGTGGGGTTAGGCAAGTGGCAAAATTGTGCACAGATTAAAGCAGCTGAAGTGAAATGAAGTAGCAGAAAATTCGGGAATATTAAAAGAGCAAAGTAAGTTTATATCTTAAACACTGTTAATCAGTTCAGTTGCAATTAACAAGATATTATATTTCATAAGGTATTGCATTTCTTAGTGTTCCATTGTGTTTTTCTGAAAACGCCTTTATTTTGTCTTCATTCTTGAAGGGTATTTTTGCTGGATGTAAAATTCTGCAGTTAAAGTGGTGTTTTTCTTTCACCACCTTTATTTATTTATTTTTGAGACAGAGTCTCACTTTGTTGCCCAGGCTGGAGTGCAGTGGTGCAGTCTTGTCACACTGCAACCTCTGCCACCACATCCAGCTGATTTTTGGACTTTTCTTGTAGAGACAAGGTTTTGCCATGTTGCCCAGGTTGGTCTTGAACTCCTATGCTCAAGCAATCTGCCTGCCTTAGCCTCCCAAATTGCTGATACTACAGGGGTGAGCCACTGTGCCTTCACCACTTTAAAGATTTCCCTTGGTCTCTGTTGTTTCTTTTCTTTTTTCTTTTTTTGAGATGGAGTCTTACCCTATTGCCCAGGCTGGAGTGCAGTGGTGCCATCTCAGCTCACTGCAGCCTCCATCTCCTGGGTTTGAGCAATTTTCCTGCCTCAAGCTCCTGAGTAGCTGGGACTACAGGTGCCTGCCACCATACCAAGCTAATTTTTGTACTTTTGGTAAAGACAGGGTTTCACCATGTTGGCCAGGCTGGTCTTGAACTCCTGGACTCAAGTAATCCACCTGCCTTGGCCTCCAAAAGTGCTAGGATTACAGGCATGAGACACTGCACCTAACTGGTCTCTGTTGTTTCTTACAAGAAGGCAGCTTTAATTCTTACTGGGTTTTTGGTTGGTTTGTTTGTTTTTTATTTTTGTAGGTAATCTGTTGTTTTTCTCTAGCTGCTTTCAAGATTTTTCCCCTTTTCTTTGTTCTCAGCAGTTTGACAATGATGTATATAGATGTGATTTTCTTTGTATGTACTCTTCTTGTGGTTTGCTTAGCTTCTTGAATCTGTAGATTTGTTTCTTTAACCAGATTTTGGAAAATTTGGTCGTTATTTCTTCAAAGACTCCCCTCGTACTTCCACTCTCTTTAATTCTTAAGACTCAAATTTTACATGCGTTACACTTTCTAATATCATTCCACAGATCTCTGAAGTTCTGTTCAAATTTTTCAGTTTTTTCTCTCTGTTCTTCAGAAAATAATTTCTCCTGGTGAATCTTCAAGCTTACAGACACTTTCCTTTGTCACTTCTATTCTTTTTATATTAAGCCCAAAGTTTTGTTTTAGATATTTTCTTTTTCATTAAGTTTCTATTTGATTGTTTTTTTATAGTTTTCATTTCTCTGCTGAGATTTCCTATTTGTTCATTCATTAAAAGCATATTTTCTTTTATACCCTTAATCATAGTTAAAACAGCTGTTTTAAACTCCTTCTATGCTAATTTCAACATGTGAGTCACGATTGCAATTGACTTCACTTTCTCTTGAGTCTGGGTCACATTTTCTAACATGTTTATATATCTGGATTGTATCTGGAACATTGAATGATACATTGCTAACACTCTGGATTCTGTTTCCTCCTTCTGAAAGTTGTTGTTTTTAAAAAAATAAAACAGTCAGCTAATTTCACTAAAAAGAAGGTGAAATCTCACTTAACACTTTTTGTCTTACCTGGGCTGCTTGGAGTCTGTCCTATATTTGAATAGTTCAGTGGTCAGCTAGAGATTTGGGCAGAGTTCAGAATTTGAGACTGTCTCTTTCTCTTGCTTGCTCTCTTTTGGGGCGTCGCACCTTCACTTTTAGGCTACTGTGGCTGCTCTGAACTATTTTTTCTTATTCTTCAAGCCAGTAAGACATAAGACTTTCTATCTTAGTATTAGTTACCCTACTTGGCATAGATTAGGGCCTACTCTAAGGTAGAAAGCCATAAAAGTGAAAATTTTAACCAGTGCCATTCCCCTGTCCAAGTATCAACTCTCCTCTAGTATCTGCTTTTGGCTGATCTTCAGTACTTTCAGGTATTTATTTATGTTTCGTCCAGTATTTATATTGTTATCTTTGGGAGAGTTGGTCCAATAAGTGCTTGTCTTAGTCCATTTTATGTTGTTATAAAGGAAAATCTGAAACTGGGTAATTCATAAAGAAAAAAAGGTTGGTTTGGTTCACGATTCTGCCGACTGGAAGACTGGGCATCTGGTGAGGGCAGAAGGTGAAGCAGAGCTGGCATGTGCAGAGACCACATGGTTGGAGAGGAATCAAGGGCGGTGCTGGGTGCTTTTAAACAACCAGCTTTTGTGGGAACTAAATGAGGAAGAACTCGCTCTCTATCACCAGAACGGCACCAAGCCATTCATGAGGGATCCACTCCCATGACCCAAACACCTCCCGTTAGGTCCTACCTCCAACATCAAGATCAAATTTCAACACAAAATATGATTTGTGGGGTTGGAGGAACAAACATTCAAGCCATAGCAGGGCTTCTCTTCCATCATCAGAAACTCGAGTGTCTGCTATATCGTAAAGCATGCCAGGATATAATTAACTGTGGTGGGTTAAAGATGCCTCAGAGTCTTCAAAACTTCTCCTATTGAGTCATGGGATCTATATTCCTTCCCCTTGAATCTAAGTAGACTCTTTTTTGACCAATAGAATGCGGTAGAAGTAACACTGTGCCACTTGGGGCCAACGTCTTAAAAGTCTTCTACCTTGTTTCTGTTTATGGGAACAAGTTCTTGGAATCCTCCGTTGCCATGTAAGAAATATGTCTACCTGGAGGCTTCCATGCTGTGAGCAAACCCAAACCAGTCGTGTGGAGATGCTATGGGGTGAAATAGATTCGGGCTTTTATCTTGAAGGAGGGAGGGAAGAAGAGAGAGACAGAGACAGAGAGATGCAGCTTTTCAGCTCCAAGTTACTCCAGCCGTGGTCCCAGGCATCATAAGGCAGAGATGAGCTGCCCATACTGGTTTGGTTTGCATTCTTGATCCACAAAATAATGATGTATATAATACTACTAATAAAGTACTGTTTTGAGCCACTAAATTTTGGAGTGGTTTGTCACATAGTAATAGGTAACCAGAATATTAACAAAGTCATATTATTTTAAATAACAAATAGAGTTTTAAAAATGGAAATGACACAACTGCCTATATTATACCTGAGACATCAAGTGTTCACACTCAGTAAATCTACATGTTGTAACTACACTACCTTTCTCTCTCTTAGCTGCTTCTGGAATTATAGGCACAGAGTCTCTGGAGAAAACAATTAGACATTAGGGGTTACACTTTGTTAATCAACTTATTTTTGTGATGGCAAAATCAGTAGTGCCATTATTGATAGATGAAAAATCTGAGATGTGGTTTAACTAAGGATAAGTGGCTGGAGTGGGGTCACTATGCTGGTGCTATGATTTTAATTGAATGTTCCCAAATTCACTGCTTAGTTCAGAGAACAAATTGATTGATTATTGATTGATTTCTGACAAGTTAGATCAATGAGCACAGATGAGTTCAAAAATAGCTACTATTATCCAATTGTGGGTCTTAAAAGGAAAATCAAATAGAAGACTTTGGGTCTCCTTTTTTTCACTGATCCCTGTTAACATCAATTAGACTGTGCCCTGCTGTGATATTCTAATTTTTAGCACACGGAGAAAAATGAATTGATTTCAGGGTTGATATCTCTTAACATTTAAAAGGAAATACTTCCATTGACAATATGGGCACCTTAGCAATAGAATAAATGGCTTGACATTTGTCAGGGCAAAATAGTCAATATAAAGAGAATTTTCCTATTGGAAAATAAATCATTAACCTTGCTATTTCTAAGTTCGATTTAAAGAGCTTGAATATGTCATTAATATATTTTTTCTTGTTCTTTCTAGATTAAGGCAGCATCTATAGGGGGAAGGAACTGTCTGCTTTCCCTGGTACTCCTGACTCTTGGATGTTCAAACAGTCCCAGTTCTTTTCTTCCTCCTTACTGCTTTAGTACCAAGGTAGGAATCTCCCCCAGAGTAAGCGGGAGTGATTTGGGGAGACAGATTCGGTCATGTAGCTTGACGTGGTGGGTAAAGGTAAGACCCTCACAGAAACATTCTGCAAAAAGTTATATTCTCTCTTTCTAGTGTCCTGACAATGGAAATGAAATCAGGCTAGGAATTCATTTCCAGAGTCCTCCAAAAGCATGTTACCATGTCAAATTCTTCAACACTTTTCCTGTCAACACACAGAGTCTCATTTTCCTCCTCTTAGATGTGGGTTGGCCTTAGTGACTGTGTTAGTCCATTTTGTGTTGCTGTAAAGAAGTACCCGAGGCTGGGTAATTTATAAAGAAAAGAGTTTATTTGGCTCACAGTTCTGCAGGCTGTACAAGCATGGCACCAGTATCTGCTCAGCTTCTCAAGAAGCTCTTCCTCATGGTATAAGGTGAAGGGGGAGCAGGCAGGTCATATGGCAAGACAGGGAGCAAGGTGAAGGGGAAGGTCTCAGACTCTGATTAAAAACCACATCTTTTGATAACTCATTGCCATGGGGAGGGAACCAAGCCATTCATGAGGGATCCGTTCCCCGTGACCCAAACACCTCCCACCAGGCCCCCACCTCCTACACTGGGGACCGTATTTCAACACGAAATTTGGAGGGGACACGTACATCCAAACTATATCAAGAACTCATTTTATTTATTGATTTGTTGAGTTGTAGTCTTGCTCTCTCACCCTGGCTGGAGTGCAGTGGCACAATCTTGGTTTACTGCAACCTCTGCCTCCCAGGCTCAAGCAATTCCCCTGCCTCAGTCTTTCAAGTATCTGGGACGCATGCCACCACACCCAGCTAACTTTTGTATTTTTTTAGTAGAGACAAGGTTTCACCATGTTGGCCAGGCTGGTTTTGACCCACCTGCCTCGGCGTCCCAAAGTGTTGGGATTACAGGCGTGAGCCACCATGATTAGCCCAGTGACTCACTTAAATTAACAGAACGCAACATAAATGGTGCTGTGTGACTTCTGCGGCTAAGGTTAGAAAAGACAGCACACCTTCTTGGTACTCTCTTGTGGGTTGCTTGCTCTAGGAACCCAGTCATCATACTGTGAGGAGGCCCAGGCCACATGGAGAAGCCAAGTATAGATATCTTAGCTGACAGCCTAGGTGGAGGTCTCAGCTGGCAGCCAACATCAAATTCCAGACATAGAAGTCAGGAAGCCTTAGTCATGATTTATCCTATGGCTTCTCTGTATCTGTAGTCAGGTGAGTGAGTCTAAGCACAAACTGCCTAGCTGAGCCCAGTCAGCCACTAGATATGTGAGAGAACATAATAACAAAATCATCGTTGTTTTAAACCACTATGTTTTGGGATGATTTATTACACAGCAATAGATTACTGGAACATCATGTAAAGTGATGTAAATTTTGTTCGGGTCTTCATTTTATGAGTAGATTCACAGCTGGCTCTTTAAAATTGCAGTTCCACCCAGTTAGCACTCTCTTAGTCTAGATTTTCCCAAAAGCAGACCTAAGATAAGGGCTTGGATGCAGTTGATTTAGGAGGTGATCACATGAAGCCGAAGTAAAGTAGAAGAGAAAGTGAGAAGTGCAGGAAGAAAGCCAACAAATGTTTGCAGATATGTTGCTTACTACAGTGGGAAGCTGGGGCCCAGTCCCACTGGGGATCCTCAGAATTGTCACACTGGAGGGTAGGGAGATTGGAGCATCTATCACTCACTCACCCTCGTCCTCATTGATTGAGATTGCTGGCAGGGGCATTAGCTCCTCTGCACTGCTGGGCTACGCTTTCTTACAGATGGGAACCCTTCTGCAGCTCAGGAGAAGACAGAGCGTAGGCACCCTGCTGCATATGCTCAATGTGGGACTCCAGCCAAGGTGCATGGAACTGTCCACAATAGCTGTGCTGAAGTCAGGTGGGTCCAGTAAATGTTGCTTTAAATCCCAGGTTTCCGCCACACCTTCTGATCCATTCTCCATACACCAGTTAGAAAGAACTTTTCAAAACACAAATATGCTTTCAGAACACTCCCCTAATTTTGATCCTTCAGTGATTCCTCATCATTCATAGGGAAACAGTGAAAATCCTTACTGTGAGTCTGCATGGTCTGGCCCTGCTTACTCCCAACTATTTTCATATCAATCTCCTTCACTCTGCACTCCAACCATGTCAGCGCTGTTTCATTTCCCCCCAGAAGCCACAGGGCCTTTGGACACGTGGTTCACTCTGCCCAGTCCTCACCCATCTCCAAGCTAGCTAGATAACTTCTATTCCTTCCTTTCTTTTCAGTTCAAGCAACACTTCCTTCCATTGGAAAAGAGCTTTCCTGACACCCTCACCCCCAGGCACCAGATTGAATAAGGCTTCTCTAGAAGCTGATTTCAGTTTGTAATTACGTACTCCTTTAGGTGTTCATTTTATTAAAGTTTGTATCCCCCACTACATTGAAGCCCTGGGATTATGTTTTACATCGAATAGCTGGGATATAAAAGGTGTGTGTGTGTGTGCGTTTATGTGTGTACCCATGTGCACAGGTGTGCATGTTTCAGATTAGATGCAAAACTGTTTGAAACATCCGCATTCTTTGGGTCCTAGAGATTTTTCCAAAGACCCAAGTTCACCAAACTTTATTTTCAAGAATGCATTTTTGAGTAGCTTCTGCTGTTTCTCCTTCTCAGCTGAAAATCCCCCTTCTCCTTAGAAGGAAGTTCTAGGGAAGAGTAAGTGATGGTGTCCCTGTAAAACAAATCCGTTGTTAATCTCCCAAAGGATAGATCTCCTTTTAGTTATTGGCCTCCTGAAGAAACAGCCAGGATTGCCTGCACCTGCTCTTTAAAGTGAACCTGACTAAATACACTTTACACTCCAGAATCCTTGAACAAAAAGGTATGTTTAGCTGCCAAAATGGTCCAGAATTTCTCAGTGTGTTTGGAAACTAGGGAAGGAGAAGAAAACCTAACAGTTTAAACTTTCAGAGTTTGAAAGCAATAAAGACAGCATAAACACTCCCATTTAGAAATGCTTAAGAAGATGGATTGAATATAAATCCAGAAAATTATCCCAGTTATCTGTAAGGGTTGGTGAGGCCACATTGTGAATATTATGCACAGTTCCAGTCACCTTACTGTAAAAGGGTATTCTAGAAATGGAGAAGGCACAGCAGAGGGCAACGAGAACCACACGGGGATTTAAGGATCTTAGTTATTCAGCGTGGTATTCTTTGGCAAAGAAGAGATTAAGTGGGAACTCATTAAAGTATAGACAATTCTGAAGGGAGTAGAGAGGATAATTGTTTCAAGGCTATTTGAGTTAGTGTGAAATACAAGAACAAGGGTTTAGTAACTTAAGCTAAGAAAGTGAATTTAGACCAGCATTTTCTGAATCAAAAGTAAATGATATAAAACAAAGAACCAAGGATGGTAAACATAAGAGATGTAGATTTTCTGAGGAGGAGATATGTAATTTTCCCAATTTGGTTCATTTGCATTAAATAAGAAAGAGTGATTTTTTTTTGTTTTCCACTTTGAACAATTACGTCTTGTCAGTGGGGTTAAATTAAAAAGGGTTAGTCCATTTTCATACTGCTATAAAGAACTGCCTAAGACTGGGTAATTTATGAAGAAAAGGGGGTCTAATTGACTCACAGTTCTGCCTGGGTGGGGAGGCCTCACGAAACTTACAATCATGGTGGAAGGGGACACAGGTATCTTCTTCACAAGGCAGCAAGAGAGACAAGAATGAAGGAGGAACTTCCAAACACTTATAAAACCATCGGATCTCCTGAGAACTCGCTATCACGAGAACAGCATGGGGGAAACCACCATGATCCAATCACCTTCCTTCCTTGACACATGGGGATTACACGTCCTTCCCTTAATATGTGGGTATTACAATATGAGATGAGAATTGGGTGAGGTCACAGAGCCAAACCATATCAAAGGACTAGAGTGGCTATGTATGATCTTAAAGAATCTAGAGGGGAAGTTGCCAAATTCAGATAAAGAACACATAGTTAAGAATTTATTGTTTTTTCTATGCCTCAAAATGTCATAGGTTTCTGAGCTGAACTTGCCAAAATGCCACATTATCATTCATGGTTTTGTACCAACAGCCAGTCCTGTTGAAACTATACTTTTCTTCAGGCTATAACATATCCAAACAATGATTTCCAATGTGCTAGATACTATTTTACTTGGATTAAAAATGAAGAGGGGATAATTATATAGTGTATTAAAAAATATTGACTGTAAGCAGCAGTTTGTTTCATCTTGATCTTAATAAATGTGATGCAGTTCAGGCAACATTTATGAAGCATCAGCTGTGTGCTGGGCACTGCAGAAGATTCAGTGGATATTGTTAACATATGCACAGATAATGTTGGTAGACGTCTACATGTGACCCACTATGGCCCCCAATACTTCTCCCTTCCAACCGTGATTTCATCTGGTCTCAAATTTCTACTCTTAAAGTCACATAGACCAATGGTTCTCAACAATGATCTTTCGCAAAGTTTCCACCAATCTGCAGCACAATGGAACAAAAAAATAAGAAAAATTATGGATTTACCAACTGGGTTCTCATGGAAAGCATCCTTCCAACTTCATTCTGAAAACCTGTGCTTCGTATTGTGGGGAGATTTTGTTGTTGTTAAATGTTCTTTCTCATATGAAATTATGAGATGACAAATTTTGGTGTTTTTATTAAGTTAGCAAATCATTATTTCACAAATCCGTCTTTTGAAATGTAAATGGTCTGGGAAATCTAGAATGGTGAGACCCATCGGGGCATTCTCTGAAATGCTCCTGCCACCTGGGAAAGAAGGGAGTGCACGGATTGGAGAGGATAAAGGTGAGATTCTCCTCAGGTTTGAGAGGACAAAATATACATTGGAATGTGGAGGATGAAGGTGAGAAGAAGATGGGAAGGGGTTAAGCCTAGGCTGAACAGAAGTTGGCAAAGGGCCCTACACCAAACCGCAGGCCCAGGAGACGGCCAGGAGGAGGCTAGCTGAGGAAGGAAGCCTGGGAACAACCAGACCACCTCAGGCTGCCCTCAATCAGCCCAATCCAGCTGAAAAGTGTTTATCTGGAACCTAAGAGCTGGGGCTGTAGAATGAGTGTGATACAGTTCTGTTCTTGAGGAAGTCACATAGAAGGCTGCTGTGAGAGCCTGCATGATGGGCATGGCATGGGTATACCACAGTACATAGGACAGGGCAAACCCTTCCATTCCCTCCCCCTCCATTTCTGTGCCCATTCTCCACCCTGATCCCTTATTGCACCCTCCCCCACCTCCCCCTAGAGAGAATGGTGCTATAGTAATTGGGCATAAAATAGATAAACTGACAAACTATTTAAAACAGCTTTACTGTCCTCCATGTTGTCTTAGAAGCTACAGTGGTGCAAAAGTAATTGTGGTTTTTGCCATTACTTTTCCTTTTTTTTTTTTTTTTTTTTTTGCTGGAGTCTCGCTCTGTGGCCCAGGCTGGAGTGCAGTGGCATGATCTCAGCTCACTGCAACCTCTGCCTCCTAGGTTCAGGCGATTCTCCTGCTTCTGCCTCCTGAGTAGCTGGGATTACAGCATAATGTGCCATTATGCCAGGCTAATTTTTGTATTTTTAGTAGAGATGGGGTTTCGCCATGTTGGCCAGGCTGATCTTGAACTCCTGACCTCAAGTAATCCACCTGCCTTGGCCTCCCGAAGTGCTGGAATTACAGGTGTGAGACATCGTGCCTGGCCTGCTGTTACTTTTAATGTAATGGCAAAAACTGCAATTACTTTTGCACCAACCTAATACATTCTTAGATGGGTGTATTAGGCCATTCCTGGCTTGCTATAAAGAAATACCTGAAACTGGGTAATTTATAAGAAAACAGGCTTAATTGACTCATGGTTCTTCAGGATGTACAGGAAGTATAACACAACCTTAGGAAGCTCCCAGTCTGGTGGAAGGTGAAGGGGGAACAAACATATCACATGATGAAAATAAGAGTGAGAGCGAGAGAGCTCGGGGGGAGGTGCCACACACTTTTTTTTTTTTTGGATGGAGTCTCGTACTGTCACCCAGGCTGGAGTGCAGTGGCGCTATCTCGGCTCACTGCAACCTCCGCCTACCAGGTTCAAGTGATTCTCCTGCCTCAGCCTCCTGAGTAGCTGGGACTATAGGCACATGCCATCATGCACAGCTGATTTTTTTGTAATTTAAGGAGAAGTGGGGTTTCACCATGTTAGCCAGGATGGTCTCGATCTCCTGACCTCATGATCCATCTGCCTTGGCCTTCCAAAGTGCTGGGATTACAGGTGTGGGGACAGCACCAAGCCATAAGGGATCTGCCCCTGTTACACAAACACCTCTCCCCAGACCCCTCCTCAGCATTGGGGATTACAATTCAATATGAGATTTGGGTGGGGTCAAATATCCAAACTATATGAATGGGAGTGTTTCCTGAGAGCAGGCTGGCACTAGGATTACGCGGCTGTGGCCGGCATCTTTCTGGGGCCCACAGATTGCTGGTGGATGGATACATGACAGGGAAACAAAAGGGCTCAATTGGAGGTGAGCAGAGATATAATGGGATCACGGCGGGCTGCAGGAGGTGGGGAACGTTCTCCGAGTCAGCTTGGAACCTGGAGAATTTGTCCCAGAGCAGGCCAGGTTCCAGTTGAGTGAGGCCCACTTCACCTTCCTCAAGCCTCTGACCTTGCCACCTCCCCAACTCTCAGCAGGCAGAAGACACCCCAGCTTCATGTCAGCAGCTGTATCCCTCCTTTCTCAAGCCCACCCACTCCCCTGCATCCTCCTCCAACCTCTGGCCTCCCCTCCAAGGTGAGACTGGAGGACAATAGTCTCCTGGCCTCTGCATCTGTGCTCTGCATTGCTTACCAGCCTTGGCCAATCTTCCTCCTCAAATAACAAGCCAACCCTTCTGGTACGACACACGCACGCCTCTCTGCATCTTGGAATTTTAGCGCTTTCTAGGCCGCACCTGCTCCCTGGCCCACAGAAGGCCACTCTACCCCGGGCAATGGAAGTGCTGAAGAGAGAGTTCACATTGTGGGGACAGGCCTTGACAAGTGACTCCAGAGTTGGTGTATAAATACCCCAGCTTTCTTGCCTGGGCAGCACAATTTTCAGGTGTGTGCTCACACCCACATTCCAGAGTCCCTTGAGGGATTCAGCTCTGGTTGACAGCTCGCCTAGTGGTAAACAAATGCACTCTTTACCTCAGAATCTGTTTCTGGAGAACCCAAACTAAGACGGCTCCCTGCAGTCCACATTAGTCTTGCAAAGTCGCTGAGCACCTTCCTACTTGTAGCTCTGCTGGGCACTTTTTCGTTCTGTCTTACTTGCTCTCTGACTGAATTGGCCACTGATGACTGACTACCTCCTCCTTCATGAAACACTGTGACACACTGTGCTCTTTATATCTCTGGCCATTCCTTTCCAATCACCTTTATGGGGTTTTTCTTTTTTTCCAAGATCAGTTTATTGACATGTAATTCACATACCATACAGTTCACCCATTTAAAGCAGACTATTCAGTGTTCTTTAGTAGATTCACGTGGTTATACAACCATCACCACAGTCAATTTTATGACACTCTCATCACCCCAGAGAGAAACCTGAGACCCTTCCTTATTTCCCCCTGCTCCAAGTCCTAAGCAAGTACTGGTCTATTCTCTGTTTGTTTACATTGGCCTATTCTGGACACTTTATATGAGTGAAGTCTAACAATGTGGGTGTGTGTGTGTGTGTGTGTGTGTGTGTGTGTGTGTGACTGGCTTCTTTTACTTAGGATAATGTTAAAGTTTATTCATGAACCTTACATCAGCACTTCATTTCTTTTTATAGCCAAATACTAATCCATTTTCTGGATATACCACATTCATTTTATTTATCCATTTATCAGTTGATAGACTTTTGGGCTGTTTCTACTTTTTGGCTATGGTGAATGAAAACTCTTTGAACATTCATGTACAAGTTTTGTGTGGGTATATGTTTTCATTTCCCTTGGGAATGTAGCTTGGGGTAGAATTGCTGGGTCATGTGGTAACTCTGTTAAACATTTTGAGGAACTATCAGACCATTTTCCATGAAGGATACGCCATTTCCCATTCCCACTAGCCACATATGGAGATTCCAATTTCTTCACATCCTCTGCAACACTTGTGATGATCTGTCTTTCTAATTCTAGCCATCCTAGTGGGTGTGAACTGGTGTCTCATTGTGGTTTTGGTTTGCTTTCTCTTGTGGCTAATGGTCAGCATCTCTTTATATGCTTGTTGGTCATTTGTATATCTGCTTTGTAGAAATGTCTCTTCAAATCATTTACCTATTGGCTCATTTGTGAATTTGGTATAATTCTGAGTTTAGTCTTGACCCCTTTTCTCTTCTCCCTCACACATACACACGAATGTCCATTTCTTTCTCACTCCCCACTCATTTATCCAGTCATATTTTCATTCAACAAATATTCACTAAGCTTCTAAATGTCCCAGGCGCTGTGCTCAGTGTTGAAGTCAAACACCGTAAGTAAACAGATGAGGTGCTTGCTACTGGGAAGCTTGCATTCTTACAGGGAACGAAGACAGTAAATAAAGAGGCAAACAGGTAAGATAATGCAACCATTTGCTTCTTTATTTAATATCTTCATCCCCCACAAGAATCATGACATCCATATGATAGGGTGAATGGTTGGGCAAGCAGGTCGGCGTTACTTTAGAGTGGGTGGTCAAGGAAGACTTCTCTTGCGAGGTGACATTTGAGCCGAGACTGACATGATAAGAAAAAGCAAAGCCATAGGATGGCTAGTAATGAGCCTCCCATGGAGAGGCAAGCAAGTGAGAGGAATGAGCTCTGTGTGTTCCAGGAGGAATGAGAAAGGCAATGAGAAAGGCCAGCATGGCTGGAGCAATGGGGGCAAAGGGGAGCTTGCGGGAGTTGAGGTCAGAGAGGCAGGCAGGGCCTTTCTTCCCAAGAACCATCCAAGGAAACTGGACTAGACCTGCGGTTCTTGGGGTTATCCCTGATATGAGTTTGGAGGGAACAGCCAATAAAACACAAGCATTAGGGCATCCTCAAAACTAGAAATTAAAGCTTCACTGTGTTTCCTCCACACCTAATTATAACTCTTCCCACAGAGAAACCAAAAGATACGATATCTGAGAACAGCTAATAAATTAAAAAACTGGCACGAACCATTATTTAGTTTAAAATAGAAAAATAAAACTCAAACCAGCACTGCAAGGTGGCAATTTATGGTGTTGGAAATGCCTTTGGAAGTCTTTTTAGAGTTCTGTGTTGAATGTTTATAGAAGGTGTAAAATTCTTATAATGCTAGCATTTTATGAACAGTGCAGTTGGCAATTCCTTTTAGCTTGATCTCTGCTTTCAAGAAATGTGGATTTTCCTTCATTTATTCATATTGTTTCCAGTCCATCAAAAATAGACAAGATGTAACAGGACAGTCCATTTGTACCGTTCTTTTTGGAAATAATTGCCAGAAGCGCTTTACGGTTGTCAAAGCCCCACCGATGTGACTCCCTAGCGGTCCTCTGTGTTAAAAAGCACACGCTTCCCACTCATCTTTGTATTCCTCTCCCATTTCCACCACCGGGAGGATAATCAGGCTGGGAGAAGCAGCCCTTTAAAATTCAGTGCTATGCAAAGGGCAAGAAAAGGGGTGAAAATGATCTATACAGAAACCCGCAAAGAAAAGGGAGGCATGGATTCCCTCTGTTTAAGAAAGGGCTTTATGAAAGAGTCAGGAAGACTCAGGTTCACCAGATATGCAGAACCATATGCATGCATTAATTAAAGGAATGTGAAGGAGGAGGAGGGGATCTGAGAAAATAACAAAGCTGCAGTGTATGCGTGCAATGATTTTTCATTCTGTTTCGCTTCAGCTCTGCCCCTGCAACAGAGGATCTAATCAATCTGCCGGCTATTAAGTTTGTTAATTGATAATGCATACTAATTAGGCTGTGCGCAGTTACTTAAGAGACTTTGCTAAGGTGATTGTAGGCACAAGTCCAAATGGAGTTTAAAGTATTCTGTGTGAGGTTAAAACCCATCAACCAGAATAGATGGATTTTATATTATAACAGAAGGCACAACATACCCATAAGTATTTAATGTATTGCACAGTTATCCATTATTACATATTTTAACACTACAAAATAATTAAAAGTGTAAAAACAGCTACTAAAACCTATAACTAAATCACATTGGTGAGGGTGTGAGGAAGTGTCAATGAGAGAGCACTATTTTCTCATCAAGGTAAATGTTTAATCTTCTCATTTGTATTTGGGAACAGTCAGGGTTAGCAGGGGAGGCGGCTTTGTCAGAAGCAGGACTTTCTGAGCTATGTGGACACCAGAGGCACTAAACCATCTCACGTATCAGATTGTGATGCCCACATTTCAAAGGTCAGCACTCCCAAGGCTGCCCAGTTGACCCATAGAAACACATTATCTAGGAACTCAAGGTTGAAACATGTTTATCAACCATAAAATTAGCTGCCGGTGGTATGGTTGGTACCCTTCCTTGGGAGCAGTCACTTTGGGAATGAACTGAAGAGGACATCTGGGCATCCTGGAAATGTCTCTTGGGTAAATGTTCTCAAGGAGGATGACTTATTCTTCTCTATATCTTAGGGAATGAATCAGTTCCAGTTTAGCCCCAAAAGAGATGTGTAGGTTGGAGTAAATAGATTTCTCCAGCTCAGGGTGATGTCTCCTTCTTCTCTGATGAATTTCTTAGAAGTTCAGATGGGTCCAGGACCTGCTACTAGCTCAGAAATCAAATCACAGGGCAAACTTTGAGGAGGTCACAATTCTCCATGAGGTCCTGGAATCTTTTCTATTCTTCTGAAAGATTTAGAGATTAGCTTCACGGACTCTTTATTTATTCATTCAGTGGATATATCTCGAGTAGTTCCAATGTTCCAGGCACTGTGTTCAGTACTGGGGATCCCACAATGAAGAAGACAGACAGTGTCACCTCCCCTACATAGTTTAGGGTCCAGTGCATCTAACAGATGCTGCCAAAGGAAGCTCTCTCCAGAGGAACATTTGTTTGTGTACCTCCCTTACTTAAAATTACTAATTTCTCCAGGATGAAGTCCAAGTTTTTTACATGGTATAGAAAGTTTTGCAGCCTTATCTCTTGATACTTCCCTCTTTCAACAAAACATTTTTTGAGACATTTTTGTGTTCTAGGGACTGTACCAGGTGCTGTTATACATCAAATAGATACAGTCCCTGGCTTTGAAGAGCTCACTATTGCACAGACTTGAGCCATATCCAGGACAACATCTGTCTCCAAGTTTGTGTTCAAAGTAGGCTGATATCTGCAGATTCTGGGTAGAACCATAAAGTAGTAGTTGGTGGTTGCTATCACTAGACTGGTGTTACTATCAAATGAAATTATTGATTTAATGTTTTTAATTTTTTTTGGAAACAAATGGAGGAGTTGACATTCAGAAAAATTCCACTAGATTAATTTACAAACATTTAAAAAGTCGGCATGGGAGAAAAGCTCCAAGGAAGACTATTTAGCAAGAGCAGAGGGAGGTGTGTTTTATTTCCATTCCTTAGACAAGCCGAGAGTTCCCACAAACAGAAATTTGAAGCTAGCAGGAGGCAGTGGTGTAGCTAGTGTACATTTAATTAACAAATGAATTGTGTTCCTACAGTGTGACCATTGAACCTGGAGCTGATCCATACTGCTTTGTTTTAGCTATTTGGAGATGACTGAGTTCAATGACTCTGTGTGGGGAAAACTAATCTCTGAATAGTATAGTGAAAGCATCTAAGAGAAAAATAACTGGAGGCTATGCTTACGAGCCAAACATTCTTAATTTGGTCAAATAGAATAATGCAGGATTGGGGTGACTAAAGACACTTTGAGATGGAATAAGCCATTTCCAAGGGCAAATTATGCAAGTGAGAGTTTATCTGAATATACTGAGCATATATTTTAAAAGCAAGATATTCATGGTAGTATTGCATAAATGCCATAATTAGTGTTTAACATCAGAAAAGCATTTCTTGTGGGCATGTGCCAATGGCACAAGCATTTATTCTTATTGTAACAAAAGGTAAGAATAGATTTTAAAAATTAAAATAATGAAAAACTCCATATGCAATTTTCTTTTTCCTCCCTAAGGAGGAGTGACAAGGCACCCCTCCTTGTATTCTGACATATTGATGTGATCATTTGGTCAGTGAAAAACTTTCTGAAAACTGAAAGGTTTTCAAAAATGGATTCCAGGTGAAGGAAACAAATGAAATAAATACTTAGCCCTAAGTTTTTATGACATTTATCCACCAAAAATGAAGTCTACTATTTATAAGACTATAGAACTAAATGCTAACATCTGTGAAAGTCATTAGGGAACAGACATTTTCTAGACTTTTCCTGTAATGATCAGCACATCTCTTGTGCCTTTATTTTTATTTGTATGTATAAATTAAGAAGATAATTATAATAGTATTCTTTTCATATAAAGATCATAAGATGTATTAATCAAGGTGAGTTAATTGCTGTAACAAATAGTCCTAAAATCTTAGTGGTGTAACACATCTATGGGTTTTGTTGTTGTTTGTTTGTTTTTCTAGTTCACATCAGAGCTCAATGAGGGTTAACAGGGAGACTCTGCTCCACAGGGTCTTTCAGAGACCCAGGCTCCTTGCAGCTAGTGGCTCCATTTTAGAGTCCTCTGTTTGATCCTCATGTTGGGCTGACATACAAAGAAAATAGAGGGAAGGGAGGATTGTTATGACCCAGGCCTAACGTAGTATACATGGCTTCTGCCCACGTTCCACTGGGCAAAGTTTATCACATGGCTGCACCTAACTCCAAGGGAAGCTGGGAACAATAGTCTAGCTGGGCGTGGAGGAAGAAAAATAAATAGATGAATAGCTAGTCAGTCTTTCCTGTATAACCTTGGCCCAAACAATATCTCTAAGAGAAAGATTGGTGATATGGTTTTGCTATTTCCCCAGCCAAAATCTCCTCTTGAATTGTTATTCCCATTATCCACATATTCCCTATGTGACAAGAGAGAGACCAGATGGAGGTAATTGGATCATGAGGGTGGTTTCTCCCATGCCATTCTCATGATAGTGAGTTCTCATGAGATCTGATGGTTTTGTAAGTGCTTGATAGTTGCTCCTGCATTCATTCTCCCTCCGATCACCTTGTAAAAAAGGTGCCTTGCTTCCCTTCTGCCTTCTACCAGGATTGTAAGTTTCCTGAGGCCTCCCCAGACATATGGAACTATGTGTCAATTAAACCCGTTTCCTTTCTAAATTACCCAGTCTCAGGCAGTTCTTTATAGCAGTGTAATATAATTGGTGACCAAAGATAATGTCTTTTCCACATGTGGCTACATTGAAATGGCAACAAAACTACATTGTTTGCTAGATATCCCTTAAGAGACATTTTATGAAGTGAAATCCAATGTGCCTAACAAGGTTTGCACAAAATAATACAATAAGAATTCCAGGGAAAATTTCATGTTGTTAAACTGTAGTGATAGGTCAACCCAGTTTCATCAGTTTCTGAGGCCAAGGGCCATGGGCATGGGGAGTCTTTCTGTCTGCACTTCCCTTGAATGCCCCTGACACAGGCAGATCCTGCCCCTGCCCCACCATTTGAAGTGCTGTCACCCCATCCATACCTCATTTTTCTGAGCATAGACAGCCACATTTTAGAGTTTAAAGATGCAATTAAATAGGCCCCTGGTGACTGTGAGACTGACAGATGCTAACTGGTCTATAAAGAGGTATGAAGTCTTTCACAGTCCTCTAAGTAAGGGCTCTGATTGGTCACAAACCACAGGTTTATCCCTGGACAGTTGCTCCATAAGAAGTTCATAAAGAGAAGTCAATTTTATAAAGCAATTACATTCAAAGTTAATTATTTCTGTGCTCAAAATTTCACCAGAATTCCTTTAAGTGGTAAACTTCTCTAGTATAGTCAAAATATTAATATTTAAACATTTTAGATGGTACTGAAAAGTTGTATGGCTTTTCAGTAATATCTAATGTGTCATACTAATAGAAACATAAATAGATACCTATGTAACCTGTTATATGCTATCTTTTCTTGTTTTTGCAGCTATGAGAAAGCTGTTTCATTTTGTCTTTGAGACAGACTTGACTTAATCACAAGAGTAATTGTGGTGTTATTCTGTTTCTTGCCATATTTTTGTAATTATTTTTCAGGTATCAAGTCTTTTTACAAGTTGGTACATTAGAAATCAAATTTTTTTATTTGAAAAGTATATCTTTTAAGTGATAGTCTTTTACAAATTTGATCTTATTTATTCACAAACTGAGCTATCATAAATGGGCCAGAAAAATGAAGAAAAACTTTGGGTTGTCATCAAGTAATATGCAGATAAGAGAAAAATTATTGACTTTTAGGCTGGGCATGTTGGCTCATGCCCGTAATCCCTGCACTTTGGGGAGCCAAGCTGGGAGGGTCACTTGTGCCCAGAAATTTGAGACCAGCCTAGGCAACATAGCAAGAACCCCTCTCTAGAAAAATAAAAATAAAAATAAATAAAAAGCTGAGTATGGTGGCAGGCACCTGTGGTCTCAGCTACTCAGGAGGCTGAGGTGGAAGGATCACTTGAGCTCAGGAAGTCAAGGCTACAGTGAGCTGTGATCATGCCATTGTACTCCAGTCTGGGCAACAGAGCAAGACCCCATCTGAAAAAACAAAAAAAAAAAAAAAAGGAAGGAAAGAAAGTATTGAATTTCAGCTTGTTTCTACTGTGTCAATTAAATTATGATAATTTTAAATTTTAAAAATAAATCTGAATGAATTTCTTTTAAGATGTATCTAACATTAATTCAAATTATTCAAAAAATGTTTAGTACACTGAAAGGAGCAGAAAATTACTTAATAATTCAGTATATCTGATTGGAGACTGGCAGGGTGTCTGAATTGCACTTGGCTGCATGTAACAGAAGCCTGACATTAAACAAGTAAAGATTTGTTTGATTTTCAAAGAAGAGAAAAAATGGTGAAAAGTCAGTCTCCCTTTCTTTCTTTATTTTGAGATGGGGTCTTACCCTGTGGCCCAAGCTGGAGTGGGAGTGCAGTAGCACAACCTTGGCTCACTGCAACTTCCACCTCCCAGACTCAAGTGATTCTCCCGCTTCAGCCTCCTGAGTACCTGGGATTACAGGTGCATGCCGCCATGCCCGGCTAATTTTTGTAGTTTTGAGTAGAGACGGGGTTTCACCATGTTGGCCAGGCTGGTCTTGAACTCCTAACCTCAAGTGATCTGCTTGCTTTGGCCTCACAAAGTGCTGGGATTACAGGCATGAGCCACTGTGTCCAGCCCAGTCTCCCTCTCGAAAGTGTCCTCAGAAGTCTTGCTCAGAAGCCTGGTTCCTATCTCCTTGTTGATGTTCTGCTTGTCTCTCCAGGCCGACTCCTGCTGTCCTGCATCCTGCTCTGTGCCTGCAGAGGCTGACCTGTGTGGCTGCTCCAGTGGATTCCTTTGCCATCCCACTTCCACAGGAGGCTGCAGCATCATTTGCTTTGTGAGATCAGCGAGAGGATGGGAAGACGTGAAGGTGGAAGGAGAGTGAAGTTGAGCAATGTATTTCCGTAGCTCTTCCCTGCTGACTCATTAAAGGCTGACTACATCCCTCTCCTAAGGCCTCCGCCCTCATCAGTGAGCCAAGAGTTGGTCATGATAGGGACTGGACTGGGGCTGGGGAGGCCTGGGAAAGAGTTTGCCCTACAGTTGACAGCCTCACAGCCAGCTTGCTCTTGAACCTGAGAGAAGCGAAGGTATCTGCTGCTCTGTGAAAGTAAGCATTGGACCTGCTTACCATCAACCCAGCCCCGGGCTTCCACTTTGGGATATAGTCTGCCAGCAGTTCTGAGGGAATCAGATGTCCGCAATTCTGGCCAAAAATGTACTTCACAATACAATCAGACAGCAAGAGCCTGGGATTTTCTACACCAACCAATTCTCCAACTCTCCAGATACCAACCGGTTGTCTGACAATTCAGTTCTGACACTACCTGGAGTTAGTGGGGACTCCATAGGTAGAGGGCTCAGTCCCACAAGACTGCTACCACTTCAGGGGTCAATCACAAGCAGTGGGTCCCTCAGTTGCTCATACTTCTGTCCAACTTGGCTACAAATTAGAGGTTCCCATGACCCCCTCCTTAGGTTTGATAATTTGCCGTAACAGCTCATGGAACTCAGAGAAACACTTATATTTACTGGTTTATTATTCTAAGAAATATAAGAAAGGATACAAACAGCCAGATGAAGAGGAACATAGGATAAGGTGTGGAAGGATCCCAACCACAGGGGCGTCTGTTCCTGTGGAGTTGAATTACGCCACACTCCTGGCACATGAATGCCTTCACCAACCTGGAAGCTCCCCAAACACCACCTTTTAGAAATTTTAATGGAGGCTTCATCACATAGGCACAATCGATTAGCAGCACAGTCTCTGGCCTCTCTCCCCTTCCCTGAGGATGGGGAATGCAGCTGTAGGTTTCAAGCTTCTAATCATGGTTTGGATTTTCTAGCGAGCAGTCTCCATTCTGAAACTTTCCAGGAGCCCACCAAGAGTTACTTCATTCGACAAAAGGCATTCCTGTCACCCAGGAAATTCCAAGGGATGTAGGAGCTCAAAGACCAAAATGTCAAAGAGCAAATATTAGAATAAAAAATGTTCATAATATCCATGTTACTTAGGAAAAAACATGGCTTTACGGGCTCTCTGCCAGGAACCAGGAGCTGAGATCAAATATATATTGTTTATAATGTCACACTGCGCCAATGGAGACTCCATTTGACTCTCAAAACCATTATCTCCCATAAACCTAGAAAGAGGAAAGATTGTAATGATAGTATTTCTTTTTAAGACCAAGTAGAAATCAACCTTCAGAAACAACTTCTCACCTAAAATTTCTGAGAGAGGCTATGATAATGTCAGTTCCCACCCGCAGCTTCTGCTTTGCCTGGTGCAATAAGGGAGGGAAGGCATTCACTGTACAATAACCTGACCGTTCCCTGTCCCTTACCATTCCAAAATACACAGGGGTTTTCACTGCAGCGTTGATTTGAAAAAGTTTTTCAGCTATGAGTCCCATCTATCCCCATGTTAAGTTTGAAGAAAACAGCCCAAATTCTACCCTTTTTTCATACGGCCACACAGCTTACATTTTATCAAGACTTTATGCAGGAGTGGCTCATTAGTCAGATCTCTTTTAAATGACAGAAAATCCATTTTCTCCTGCTACATAAACCTAGATTTTTGCCCAACTTGTATTTCCCTTAAGGTAGGCAACAGCGACAAAAAACAACCTCCAAGAAGCAGAACAGAAGATGATCGCTCCATGGTCATTGGTGTCTACTACACAGGGAAGAGCCATCTAGACAGAGATGGGCTTACCATGAGGCTACCAATGCTTACTCTGCAGTAAGCTGCAGCTGTTGGAGTCCCAACAATTTTAAATTTATGATTTTGTATTCTTTTTCTAAAGGAGAGACTTCCAAACTGTATGAGCTTAAGGACCCACCAAACTTGGATCTTCCTTTGAACATGGACATTGTCAAAATACATAAAGCCTGAATCAATTTCATAATAAGTGAACTACGGACACAGGGCCAAGTTCTAGAAGAAATCCTAGGCTGCCCTCAACCTGGGGTTAGGAGCAGTCAGACTGACTTGGGGTTTGGAAATCAAAACAAGTGATTTCAGCTACATTTAATAACCAATTATTTTGTTGCAGACTTTTTAAAAGGTGCCAAAATAAAATTTATGAAGGTTAAATTCTAGGTTTTTCTGCAAAATGGTTTAGTACTGAGCACATTTAGGCACTCAGTTTTACCTTAGAACCAGAATATGTTATAGACTGTCTCCGTTTCCACTTCCATTTGTTTATGAACTTGGAGCCAAAAAGCCCAACGAGAACCTTAATCAGATCACACATCAACTTAGAACAGTGGTTTTAGTGATTTAGACATCTAGGTATTTGGAACTGGAAAAAGGCCACCAATTCACTTGTCAAAAGCCATTGAGCATCTGTCGGTATGGAAATAGTTCTCCTAGCTGACCTGGAATCAGATTTCAACAGCCAACATTACAGTGAAAGGGCATCTCTTCTCCTATTATCCAGATACATTGGTGCATCCAGAAATATACTATCAAGTAATCATGCTTTCTAAAATATATTTATTTGATACAAGTGTGCACAGTGTTAATGCATTTTCTCTTTCACCTGTGCTTGTCTGCCTTGCTATAAGACGTGTACAAGGATGATATAAAAAATATTGAACTTAGGCACTGAAGCAGAGTGCTGGAGAGAGTCTGTGTGGAGTTCTTGGGAAGGGGTTTTAGGGAACGGAGGAGGGGATACTTGGAGGTGGGAGACACTCTTGGAGTTTAGGACAACTACTGTTTAACAAATATGGAGGTATTTCAATGCTTTAACAGTATGGCAGCATCTATGTGAGCCTGCTGAACCAGCCTTGGACATAGCTAGAGGATGGCTTGAGCTATAGTCTAGCTCAAACAGGAAAGTTATGTAGGGGACAATTTCACAGTCTATGAAGCAGTGTTATTAGTTGGTGTGAAAGCAACATTTATTAAACTCCTTCTGTGTGTGAGCATCACATGCTGTGCTGCACATAGAGCCAGGCAAGAGGTGGCCTTGTTCTGGGACCTGTACTTTAGAGGGTCCTACAATGAAACACGTATGCATGTGAACAAACACACTAAGTTAAGGAACACTCGGCATCTGTGCTCAGTGCTGACATAGGGCACCCGAACCCCTAAACATCAGTTCATGTGACTTACACGTTTTTGACCCCAGGACACAGTTTTCTTTTCTTTTCATTTCTTTTTTTGACAGGGTCTTGCTCTTTCACCCAGGCTGGAGTGCAGTGGTGCCATCTTGGCTGGCTGCAGCCTCAACTTCCTGGGCTCAAACGATCCTCCCATCACAGCCTCCCAAAGTGCTGGGATTACAGGCATGCAACACCATGCCTGGCAATTTTTTTTGGTAAATTTGTAGAGATGGGGTGTTGCCATGTTACCCAGTCTGGTCTTGAACTCCAGGGCTCAAGCGATCCACCCGCCTTGGGCTCCCAAATTGCTAGGATTATAGGCGTGAGCCACCACGCCCAGCCCAAGACACATTTTTCTATATGGTTTGCCCTATGTCCTCAAAACAAAAGGTGACTGCATCCCAAAGCTGAGAAAACTTGTGGGTTGTGCCACTGCTAGATTCAGAGATGGACTCTGCTTTTGAGTGCAGAGGAACTTAAGTGGCTGAAGCGCTTAGTAAGAGAAAAGACAAATTAATTAACTTGTTAAATCCGTCCTGTCAGCATGAATGCAATAGACTCTTATATTATGAAATATTGTTTCCAGTAATGCTAAGCATCCACTTTCTTACTTCTCTTCGTGTTCCAGTTGAGTTCCATGCCCTGGTTCACAAGGTACTGCAGTAGTTCTAATAGTTGCACGTGGTAGCTTAGAATGTTTTGCAATATTAAATAGTTTATATGATTCTTTAATTTATACATATATATATAAGAACATACATACATACAGATATTTGTCTAGACATATATGTGGAAGCGTGATGCCTGTTCTTTAAACTGGAGGTTGAATTCTATAACTGGAATAATAATTCTATAACTGGAATATTATTCTATAACTGGAATAATATTCTATAACTGGAATAATATTCTATAATTTTATTCTATAACTGGAATAAAATTCTATAACTGGAATAATAATTCTATAACTGGAATAATATAAATGGAGGTTGAATTCTATAACTGGAAATAGTCTTATCTTTATAAAATACTCAGTAAAATTTAATTAAAATTTCAAAATATTAAAGTTTTCTGGGTAGGAATAGTGGTTCATGTCTGTAATCTTAGCACTTTGGGAGGCCAAGGTGGGAGGATCACTTGAAGCTAGGAGTTTGAGGCCAGCCATACAGTGGAATCCTATCTCTACAAAAAAAGAAAAAAAAAATTAGCTAGGCTTGGCAGCACACACCTGTAGTCTCACCTACTCAAGAGGCTGAGGTAGGGGATTGCTTGAGCCCAGGCAGTCAAGGCTGCAGTAACCCATGATTTTGCTGTTGCACTCTGGGTTGGGTGACAGAGTAGATCCTATCTCAAAGAAAAAGAAAAAACCACCAAATTTTCAGCATTGCTTAAGTAGAGAGACTAACAATTTTTATATTTACTGTTTATAATTTTCAGTCTGCCTCTTAAGTTTAACAAATAATTCTGAGTATTTTAGAAGAAAAATAATTTTTAGAAAACATATATAAAAATAATATTTTAATATTTAACTTGTTATAAAAATATATTAGACTTTCCTTGCTATATACTTTCTATTTTTTATTCATTTAGGTCACTGCCATTAATAGAATATAAATTATGTTAAAATGTTTATTACAACATCTTTAATAATTCTGTTGAAATAAAAAAAGAAATTTTACTGGCTAAATTTTACTTTTTAATGAATTATGTCTGTTTTTATCTTGTTACCCATTCAAATTTTACCAGCCCAACAATGGGACACTCCCACACACACAATAATCGAAGACAATCATTCGGTTGTCTTTCGTGTTTGATATAACTTTAAGTCATATAAAAAACAAAGCTTTTTACATGTTTTTCCATTTTGCCATTATGGAATATTGTCAAGGTAGAAAAGATCCTAGTTTATTTACTAGTTTGTTAGTTTCACTTATAACTTTCAAATATGTAAACATATGGTGTATGGGCCTCCAATTGCACTCTTCCCTCAGGCCTCGTAAATGATAAGCATGGCTCCAATCATAAGGTTTTAAGAACTGTACAAAGATGCAAAAAAACAGTCCCTGAAGTGTGATGAAAGTTTGAGGAGTCTGTCAATAGCAAGTATTTGGCTTCTGTTTCCTCATCTTTTCTTCATGCTTGATCATGAACAAATCTGACTTTTCTCTGTCTGGCTTCCCTCTCTGCCATATCAGATGCCCCCTCAGCCATGGAAGAACAGGATGGCTAACATCAAATGGCACAAGAGCTTTGAGCAGCAGTTGAAATGCGAGTCCACAAGTGAAAGCAAAGTTCTGCACTTTTTGTCAAAAATGGACTATAATTTGGAGAATGAATTTGAAATACATCATAACCAAGCTGTTCTAAAGACTGATTTAATATTTTACATAATATCACATATGTTTTTGAAATCATAGTAAAGACACCTGGAATCATAATGCTTTTTCAGTGGCAAATGTCATACTACGTTTTTAGGGCATTACGTCAATTTAGTATTTCACGTATTATTAATAATGCCTCATTACATAAAATTATTACTAAACTGGCAATTAAGTGGATGTGAAGGATCCATATGCTAAACTGCTCATAACATTTCAATTATGAACTTCACATCAGATGTCTCCTAGTGTACATTAACAACATTCATGAACAACCTCTCGCCAGAACCACCCAAATGAACTCTGCTTTGTAGCATGTGATATTGGCATAAAGTCATTTTGCACATTTTCCTGAATTTAAGAAAATTAGAAATGGAATCAGCAGATGAAGCAGCTAGTCCTCTCTCCCGGTAGTAGTAAAACATTTGCTAATGCTGGAATTTGCTCTCGCTTAAATATATTAAGCCTTGGAGGTGACATTTGTGCTTCTTGCTTGACTAAAGAGTTGTTTTCTTGTTCTTTGATTTGCATTTTCTCTTCCAAATAAACAAGCAAACAAACAACAGTGATTCCATTGTTTCTAGATGCATTTTCTATGCTCATGCTCACTTTTGTCCCTAACTGACTCAGTCTTCTGGTTGTTTATGAATCTGAGTGGTGTAACAACAGAGTGTTTCTGCCTGGGGGCTGTCCTTGAACACAAAACCCAATGATGCCTTAAAGAATGGTTTGGTGCACATCACCCCTAAGTGTGACGATCCTGGATTCAGTCCGTCCCTTTGTTCTCCTGAAACAGTGGAAAAGGCCTCAATCAGAGTCTGATTCTAGGGCCTCTTCCGAGAATTGGGGGTAGGTGACTCTAGCTATTAGCACAGTGGTCAGGGATTTGCCCTCTGATTTCGTTAGCACACCCTGCTGATGTGCAGTTTCACAAGGCAAATAAACCTTAGTCTCCTTTATCCTTACCGAGCACTGCCTAGTAATATAATGAGTAAGATCAGCCAGCTCCGAAACCACACCTTCTAAGGATATGCGGCGTCTTTTTTTTTTTTGAGATGAAGTTTCTCTCTTTTGACCAGGCTGGAGTGAAGTGGCACCATCTTGGCTCACTGCAACCTCTGCCCTCCAGGTTCAAGTGATTCTCATACCTTAGCCTCTCGAGTATCTGGGATTATAGGTGCCTGCCACCATGCCTGGCTAACTTTTGTATTTTTAGTAGAGTCAGCGTTTCACCATGTTGGCCAGGCTGGTCTAGAACTGCTGATCTCAGGTGATTGACCTGCCTCAGCCTCAGCCTCAAAGTGCCAGGATTACAGGCGTGAGCCACTGCGCCCAGCCGATATGCAGCATTTTATTGGTGACTCCATGATTCAATGTTTGGATCCCCACCCTAACTCAAATGAAAATGATCAGATTCTAAGCTAGATAAATATTTTAGCAGAATATTGATGTATTAATTTACAACTAGAGGGCTGGTTGTGGTGGCTCACGCTTGTAATCCCAGCAATTTGGGAGGCTGTGGTGGGCAGATCACTTGAGGTCAGGAGTTCGAGGCCAGCCTGGCCAACATAGGGAAACACTGTCTCTACTAAAAGTACCAAAATTAGCCGGGCATGGTGGCACACACCTGTAGTCCCAGCTACTCAGGAGACTGAGGCAGGAGAATTGCTTGGACCAAGGAGGTGGAGGCTGCAGTGAGCTGAGATTGTACCACTGCACTCCAGCCTGGGTGACACAGCAAACCCTGTCTCAAAACAAACAAACAAAAATTTACAACTAGCATTTCACTTGTCTTGGAAACTGGACTATTTAGTCTCTTCTGTTCACAGCATACCTTTCTTAGTTTCTGAGAACTAGGGAAGTTTAATCAATAGCCAAAAGGTTGCATTTAATTTGACAAATATTTATGGAGACTCAATAAAGTACCAAGTACCAAAGATGCAAATATGATAAAATATATTTTCCGCCCTGGAAGGATTCATAGTCTAGAAAGAGTGGTGCTGAGTTTCCATATTGTGTATTCAAGAAACAGTGAAGACAAAGACAGAGGAGGTGTGGTTGATTCTGCTGGGATGAAGATGGAAGCTGAAAATTGATCCACGTGAGAAAGAGTTGATCAAGAAAATCTGAGTTAAGGCCATGAAGAATAAGTGGGTGTTTGCCTGGTGAAGACAGAGGGAATAACATATGCAAAGGCAGAGGGATAAGAAACAGCGGAACACATGCAGATAGTTCAGAATGGCGGGAGCATAGGGAATAAAGGATGTGATGACAGAAATGAGGCTGGACAGCTGACTCAGGATGCCTGCAGAGTACTGTGGGAGCCTTGCTGAGGAAGGACATTTGTCCTTAAATGCTAGGGTCTATGGAAGATTGTGCTATCGGCCCCAAATTTTCACTCCTCTGTGCAGCCATACCCTTTGCCATGTGACTTTGTAGTTTTTACCACTAAAGAAATGGAATATGTTGCCCTACTTCTTGACTTTAGGGTTTGGGGTTTTGTTTGTTTGTTTGTTTTTTGGGACAGGGTCTTGCTCTGTCACCCAGGCTGGAGTGCAGTGGTGTGATCATGGCTCACTGCAACTTCCGCCTCCTGGGTTCAAGCAATCCTCCCACATCAGCCTCCAGAGTAACTGGGACTACAGGCACACACCACCATGCCTGACTAATTTTTGTAAGTTTTGTACAGATGGGGTTTCACCATGTTTTCCAGGCTGGTCTCGAACTCTTGGCCTCAAGTGATCCACCTGTCTCAGCATCCCAAAGTGCTGGGATTACAAGTGTGAGCAACTGTGCCCAACAGGCTTGTGACTAGCTTTGACCAATACAATGAGGTGTAGGTGCTGGTGTGCCTGCTCCAAGCCTAGGCCTTAGGAGGCCTTGTGCATTTCCATTTCCCTAGTTACATGTGTGCCATCACCACTAGAGGAGCCTGCCCAGGCTAGCAGGATAACAGCACTGTGGACCAGAGTCAACTCACCCCTGCCAAGCCCAGTCTAGGTCAGCTCAGCTGACCACTCAGATTCATAGGCCAAATCAATGCTTATTGTTGCATGCACTTGAGATTTTTGTGGTCTTTTGTTCTGCAGCATTTTTATGGATTTGGCTAATGAATATAGGCCATGAAAGGGCCACAAATGGGTATAACATGCTCCAATTTTTGTTTTACAATATGTATTTTATCTGAATGTGATGGATAGGCTAAAAAGAAGTGAAAATGGAGGCTGGGAAAACAGTGTGACTATTGTAGTAATCCAAGGAGAAATGTGAGGACCCGAACGAGGCCCTTTCACTATGGATAGGGAGGTGAGGGGAGGAATTAAGATTTTTTGCCCTTAAAATAGTTTTAATTTTGAAATATTTCAAACATACAGGAAAATTCACAAAATAGCATGACTAACACCCATCTGACTATAACCAAGAATGAACGTGTCAACGTGTTTCCACTTTTTAAAAAGAGATATAGCCTTATCCCCAATTCTTACTCCTTTCCTTCCTCCTTAGGGGCCATCACTGTCCTGAGGTTGAGTGTATTATTTCCATGCATGATTTCTATTTTTATTTTATTTTTATTTTCTTTGAGATGGAGTCTCACTCTGTCACCCAGGCTGGGGTGCAGTGGCACAATCTTGGCTCACTGCAACCTCCGCTTCCTGAGTTCAGGTGATTGTCCTGCCTCAACCTCCCATGTAACTGGGATTATAGGCTCATGCCACCACACCCAGCTAAGTTTGGTATTTTTAGTAGAGACAGGGTTGGCCACGCTGGTCTTGAACTCCTGACCAGCCTCCCAAAGTGCTGGGATTAGAGGCGTGAACCACTGCGCCTGGCCTCCATACATGATTTTTAGTTTTTAGACGCAGTATGTATCCACAAACAAAATATACTACTCTTCTGTATATTTAGAATTTTACATATCATCTCACGTATGCTTTTGAAACTTGTTTTCTTCGTATTATGTTTTTGTGATTTATCCATGTTGATATACATAGGTCTAATGCATAGTGGAATTTAGAGATAATAAAAAAGTAAAACTTAACAATGTAAAATACAAGACAGAGGAAAAAAATTTCAGATCACCACCATATTTCTGGCTAAGATGAACATGTAAATTACAGACAAAGATGAGGAATATAGTAGAAGGAGTAGGTTTGAAATGAGGAGGCCTGCAAGATATTGAGTTCACTCTGAGTGTGGAGGTGTGCTTGTTTCTTGATGGAACATGCTCTGTGGGCAATTGCATTTGAGGAGTGCGCAGGAGCATGATCTGTCTGGAGATAGAGCCTTACCCTGTTACCATAGTGAAGCAGTCACAACTGTAAAAACTGACGAGAGTACCTAGGAAATGAAAGCTGGGTGAGAAGAAAAGAAGACCAAAAGCAGGACTCCCTGCCACATATACCAACAGTTGAGGGCAAACAGAGGACCAACAGACAGTGCTTTCCTTACATCTTTGCAGGGAATATTCTCTCCTTTAGATTTAAAGCAACAGCCATAGCAATTCACCATAAGATATTCAAAGGCAATTTTGCCTTGCTCTAAATAATAATAATAATACAGATATTTAAAGGAAAAACTCTTAAATTTTCTTTTCCTTTTTTTTTTTTGAGACCAAGTTTCACTCTTGTCACCCAGGCTGGAGTGCAATGGGGCGATCTCGGCTCACTGCACCTCTGCCTCCCAGGTTCAAGCCATTCTCCTGCCTCAGCCTCCCAAGCAGCTGGGATTACAGGCATCTGCCACCATGCCCAGCTAACTTTGTATTTTTAGTAGAGATGGGGTTCTACCATGTTGGCCAGGTTGGTCTCAAACTCCTGACCTCAGGTGATCCACCCGCCTTGGCCTCCCAAAGTTCTAGGATTACAGGCATGAGCCACTGCACTGTGCTTGTCCAAATGTTGAATTTTCTAATGAAAGAAGTGATGCTTTCTTATCTGTAACTAAATTAGTGAGAGACGGTTGACTATTTAGATGTCAGAAACAACATCTGTTTCTCTTCCACTTGGAGGGTCTCAGGGGTGAGTTGGAGATAAAGAATATAAACCCAGTTGTCTTACATTTTCCAAACACACTGCTGCCCATTTTAACTTACATGTGCAGTTTCCCTCCAGATTAAAAAAAGCAATCTACATTCTACCAGAGAATATTTGAAAAGGCTTCAGCTGTCAAATGCTGACCATACACATCAAAAAATGAGATGGTTGAGCTAGATCCTATGGGCTGATGGCTGGCATTAGGCACACCACTCCCTGGATCACACATTCCCATCAGGAAAACATTTTTGAGCTTGTATCCCCATATTCACATGTGTCAATGTTATCCTGGTACTATGAAGCTAATAAATCATATATATTATAAAACACACTCTGAGATGTATGTGTGTGTGTGTATATATATTATTTATTTATTTATTTTGAGACAGAGTTTCACTCTGCCACCCAGGCTGGAGTGCAGTGGAGTGATCTCGGCTCACTGCAACCTCTGCCTCCCAGATTCAAGTGATTCTCCTGCCTTAGTCTTCAAGTAACTGGGATTACAGGCCCTACCACCATGCCTGACTTTGTTCTTAATAGAGAACAAAGTTTCACCTTGTTGACCAGGCTGGTCTCGAACTCCTGACCTCAGGTGATCCGCCTGCCTCGGCCTCCCAAAGTGCTGGAATTATGGGCCTGAGCAACTGCACCCGGCCGACTCTGAGATATTTTAAATACAAAGGATATGCAATAAATAGAAACAGGCATTCTACTATTTCTCTCCCACTCTCCAACAGATTGTCTTATTTATCCTTGGGAGTGTCTGCCTCACTTTTGAATTCCCCAAATAAAAGAGATAATTTGACTACTCCTTCACATAGGAAAAGATGTTTTGCATTGCTATTATTCTGAAAATGATGTTGGTTACTCTTTTTTTTTTTTTTTTTTTTTTTTTTGAGACAGGATCTCACTCTGTTGCCCAGGCTGGAGTGCAGTGGCGCAATCTTGGCTCACTGCAACCTCCGTCTTCTGGGCTCAAGTGATCCTTCCACCTCAGCCTCCTGAGTAGCTGGGACCACAAGCATGGGCCACCATGCCCAGGTAATTTTTGTATTTTTTGTAAAGGCAAGGTTTCGCCCAAGCTGGTCTCAAACTCCTGAACTCAAGCAATCCACCCACCTCGGCCTCCCAAAGTGCTGGGACTATAGGCATGAGCCACTGTGCCTGGCTGGTTACTCTTTTTCAAAGACATTTATCACACATGAAAATGCAGAGTTAGAAATAATTAAGAGTTTAATTTAAAAATTACCTGTGGCATGTGAAATGGAAATTAGGAACTCATTTTTTTCTGCAAGTTTACCCCATCCCCAACATCCCTAACCCCTAGAATGACTAGTTTATTCTTAATCTGTATAATTTTGTCATTCTGAGAATGTTATATGCATGGAATCATACAGTATTCATACAGCAAATTCGTACAATAACAGTGACTTTCAAGATTGACTTTTTTCACTCAGTATAACGTCCTTGAGATTCATCTGAGTTGTGTCATGTATCAATAGTTGGTTATCTTTTTATTACTGAGTAGTATTCCATGGTAGGGGCATACCACAGTCTGTTTAATCATTTGCCTATTATAGGACATTTTAGTTGTTTCCTGCTTTTAGCTATTGCAAGTAAAGCTGCTGTGAACAATTGTATACAGGTTGTTGTGTGGACATCAGTTTTTATTTATTTGGGATAAATTCTCAATGTACAATTGTTGAGTAATATGGTAAGTATATAATTTTTTTTAGAAACTGCCAAACTTACATTTCCAACAGCAATGTTACAAGATAAACTGGATTATGTATCTAGAGGGAGCTGACTTTTCTGTAGGAGCAGACTGCCTCTCTCCTTACTTTCTAACTTCTAATCAACAACTGAAGAGTTTGGAAAAACTCTAAAATGAGCAGCAATGAGTCTGAGTAAAACACTTTCTTCTTAAATGACGATTTTTATCATACGTGTATCTTCTCTACATTGCCTGTTAACGAGTCTGATTCTTTCAAATCGTAGTATATATTTTTTCTTTCAAAGAAAACAGCCCTATCTACTTGAAATACAGGTGGTTTTTCTTTGAACTTAACATTGATGGAAGTGCACAATATCCTATTTGTCCTATTCTTGATGCTAATTAGATTTCCTAAATCTCATCTCATGATACCAGTATATTGGTCATGAGACTGTTAATATTATCTATTTCTTTTTCTTTTTTAAAATGTAATGCCTGGCATCTTCAAAGATAAATATAATGGGAAGCATAATTTTTATTTTTATTTTATTTTATTTTATTGAAATGGAGTCTTGCACTGTCTCCAGGCTAGAGTTCAGTGGCGCGATCTTGGCTCACTGCAACCTCTGCCTCCCAGGCTCAAGTGATTCACCTGCCTCAGCCTCCTGAGTAGCTGGGACTACAGGCCTGTGCCACCACACCTGGCTAATTTTTGTATTTTTAGTAGAGACAGGGTTTCACCATGTTGGCCAGGCTGGTCTTGAACTCCTGACCTCAGGTGATCCACCTGCCTTGGCCTCCCAAGTGCTGGGATTACAGGCATGAGCCACCATGCTCAGCCAATTTTTATTCCTTTTTATCAAATTTATTTAAACAACTGAAGTCTGGAAATTAAATTTGACACTCCTCAAAAAACAAACTTCAAGTGACAAGGACTCATTGCAGTGAAAGCAAGAGCCCACAGACCCTCATTCTCCTACATTTGATTTGGAGTGAAAAGTTGCAGTGCTTTTCCATCTTCCCAGAAGTGAGTAGAATGCATGCAGATTTCTTCTCAGCCCCAATTCCTGCAAAGAGTCATTACTTCTCTCCATCAGTCTTAGTGGGCTTACTCATAGGCCTGAGTCATGTATGACTCAGCAGAGCCTACTGCCAAAAAGGACTGTCCTCTGAATGGAGAACCCTCAGAGCCAGCCCGCCAAGAACCAAAGTACTCATACCCAGGAAGGGTCACTGTGGACAGAGACTTACTAGAATAGAGGCCCCTTGTCATCAGGGAGATTCTAAAGCCCAGAGTGCAAAAATTTCTGTTGGGCTCAGAAGCCCTGGTCACCTTGGCCTCTCTTCCTTTTCTCCTGACCTGTGTCCTGGGATCGGTGGTCTGGAGGTAGAGCCTACAGAGTGTCAGGAGGCCGACGTGTTTTGAGCCTGTATGGTTAGGGGTAGGTCAACCTGAAGTAATAAATAGACCCAAACATATAGTTGCTCAGCACGATGGAAGTTTATTTCTTGCTCACCTCACATTATAGCGCAATTGAAAAATTATGTAGACAAACAGAGATGTGGCTGGGAGGCAGGGCTCTGCTCCAGACAGTCACCCTGGGACTCAGGCTGATGGGGACCTTTAAAATCTGTCTTCCAGGAGAACACTTGGAGGAGGGCAGAGGAGAGGAGGCATTTCCATCTCAGTTAGACAGAATGGGGGAAAGCGTGTGGACGAGTATGTCCAGGAGGACTTTATGAGCCCAAGCAAGAGGTGGTACACATCACTTGTGCTCACATTCTACTGGGAAAACCTAGTTCCATGTCATCTTATTTCCCTCCAACTACAAGGAAATCTGGGAGACAAGGCCTACTAGTGTGGCCAAAGAAGGGAAGATTTCTGGTGGCCAGAAGTGACCAGTTATGCAGCAGTCTCCACCACAGAGCCCTTAGCACTCAGCTGGTACCTGTGAGGGATTCTCATAAAGTGGGAAGGGGACCCGAGGGCCTGAGCACAGTGAATCTGCAGCCCAGGGGAGGGTGTTTTCAGAGCTCAGACTCTGCCATGTCGTTCCCACAAGGTGTGAGAGAAGTAAGCAGCAGCCTCACCAGGCTGACTCCGCAGACAGAATTGCTGCTCTCTGGAAGGAAATTTCCTATCCCTAGGAAACTAGGTAACTTTTCTATCAGAACAGAGGATCAATGGCAAAAATGAGTTCCAGGGAGATTGCAGAGCATTTGTTCATTCAGTCTGACTGCAGGAGTGGGTGATGGGAAGTCAGTTTAGTTGTACAAACAAAGGAGAATGAAACAGAGTCATGTGTGTCTTCAAAGGAGCCCAAGCACCTAACTCCAAAAGTGTAGGATGCCCTTGAAGTAAGTTCTTGCTGACAGATCACAGAAGCCAGGCGGGGGAAGGCTCTGATTGCTCCAACGTCAGAACAGGAACACTTGCATAGGTGCTCTCCTTTATTACAGCCCCACCCCCTGTAAAGGTAAAGAGCTGATGCGGAACCAGCGTGTGCAGACTCCCTTCCCCGCTGCCCTTGGCCCAAGGGCAACCGCACAAAATGGGATTAATTGGGATTATGGGGGCTTTGGCTGCTTGGCTGCTACTCAAGGATGAATGCTTAATTTATGTCTCAGTGGTCTTGACTCCTGCCTGATTAAACTGGCTCACTCAGGCCATTGTTTGCCAAGGACTTTCCTTTCAAAGGAGTGGCTACAGGTGGTGCTTTTATGTGACAGCTTTTTAGCTTTGATGTGGTACGTGGCTTTAATGGATTGCTGCAATGCTGCCTTTCTCTCAGAAATAACTAAAAGCACAAACAAATTCAATGGCTTCTCCTTCCATCTTTCAGGGTTTTTCTTGTGACTATCAAAGTGTCAACAGGTGTGATTGTTCACAAATATATATAAGGGCTGTGGAATTATTACTGGGCAAGAGAATAGAGCATTTATTTGGAAAACATTCACCGAGCAGAGATGTTAGGATTCAGAAATGCCTCCCCTCCTCTTAGCAACCCACTCCTCTGAATCAAAAGGTGCCCTTAGGCAGGCCTGAGGTTGATGGTGCCCTGAAGCTGATAGAGACAGGGACCCTCCTCCAGCTCCCCTGCACTGTTCCTTGCCAGGGCGCTTAGGATCCTCTCCTGTGTTAGACCCCGTGTTAGACCGGAAGCTTCGTCTCTGAAGTTTGCTGCAGCCTGGGCCAAGCTTTGTTGTTATTTCTGTGATGGGGAATAGAGAGAACGTAAAGATGTTGCTAGGATTTCAAATTAGCAAAAGTGAGGGATGCCATCTGTCCTGAAATTTGATGAAGCCCCTCAGGGAAGATGTACCAAGGTAAGGAAAGGTTGCTGTAAGCATTATATGAAAATAACCCCAGGAACTTTGGCTGAAAAATGTCCTTATCACTTGCCTGTCAGGGCATAGTCAGTGTACACCTTCTTCTGCTGAGTAGATTCTTCCAAAAACGGGACCAGTTTGCAGACCTGGCCTACTGCTGTGCATGCAGATACAGCCAGAGTACCTGTCCTCAGGATGGCAGAGGTGGCAGAAACCCACAAAATTTTCCAGTTGAAACTCATCTTTTACAGATGAGGAAACTGAGGCCCAGAGGGGAAATGAGCTTGCCTTGAGTACATGGTAAATCATTCCCAGTGCCCTTAGCTGATTTACAAAGAGCCAATTTACCCTGTCCACACTCTTCCTAAATGTAGGAGGTAAAATTACGCAGCTTTCTTGCTAAAGATAGATATTTAGTATAATCATCCAAAAATTATATCCCTGTCTTTAAGCAACTTTCATGCCTAAAGTACTCCTCTAACCCTGAATCCACTGAAAGCCAGAACCAAACACTCTTAATCATATATCTTGTTTTGGAATTGTTCTCTAGTTAGGCCACAAAAGCCTGCCTTGTTTTCCCATCTACTGCCTGTAGTCAGGAACCAGGTCCTTGCTTTTCTCTGGATCTCTCCCAGCAGAACCAATGTTACTAAATGAATAGTGTATGGATAGTTCTAGGTACCTCAATGCATAGCCCTTCACTGCCCAGGAAGACCTCACTTGTCTAGTTGTTGGCAGCCAGGGGATGTAGAGGAAGACCCTGTGAAGCATTTTTAAAAGAGGGATTGATAGCTAGCTATCAGGAGCCCTTTCTACAAAATTTTGTTCCGAACTTGCAGCAAAGCTATGAGTTTGCCTTACAGTAAAAAGAGGTATATTCATAGAAGGTAATAAAATTTCTGTTCTAGTTAATTGGCTGGGCACAGTGGCTCACACCTGTAATACCAGCAGTTTGGGAAGCCAAGGCAGGTGCATCACCTGAGGTTAGGAGTTCAAGACCAGCCTGGCCAAAGTGGCAAAACCCCGTCTCTACTAAAAATTAGCCAGAGATGGTGGTGTGCCCCTGTAGTCCTAGCTACTCGGGAAGCTGAGACAGGAGAATGGTTTGAACCCGGGAGGCGGGGGTTGCCATGAACTGAGATTGCGCCAGTGCACTCCAGCCTGGGTAACAGAGTGTGACTCCATAAAAAAAAAAAAAAAAAAAAAAAAAAAAAAAAAAACCCACCAGAAAAACTTCTGTTCTAGTTAATATTCTACTTCAAGATACTTTGCATATAAGAAAATTTCTTATATGGTCTTCAATGAGATTTTTTGCTTCGGTTTTGTTTTGCTTTATGAAATCATACTAGAAAGTTGAACATAAATTTCGAGTTTTGCGTTCATGCCTGGCCCTGGTTAAAGATGTGAAATTGGCAAAACTGAATTATAGGCCCTTTAGGGTCTCGCAACCCCAGCCAAGCCCCCTCAGCAGCATCTCTTGCTGCTCCCTTGGCTGTCCCTCACACCAACAGCTAAATATTTGCTAAATGAAATAGTGAAGGTGCTTGTCCCTGGCCCCAAATCCTGTAGCCAGGGCAGGAAGTGAGGTGTTGGGTCCTGTGAGTATGTTGAGGCCCTCAATAACCACATTAGGGATGTGGAGAGGGGAGTGCATTTTGTCTCCAGAAGAAGGAGAACCTGCTAGGAACACAGACATTCAGTAGGCAGAACTGGGAAATCTGTCTACAAATCTGGCTTTGCAATTATTTGTAACTATCAACCTCTTTAGCCATGTAATTTCAATATTCTCCATGTGTATTTCTTAGGTTATTCTTCCATTCCAGCACAGATCTGTCATGGAGGCAGTGCTGGGGATCAGTCAAGATGAGCCTGGGCTCCGAAGGCAATATCATGCTACAACCTTGGACAACTTGCTTACCATCTCCAGGCTCGGTTCCCTCATCTAACCATCGGGGGCTACTAATATTTACTACTTCATAAAGTTATCATGAGGGTAAAACTAGTGCATCAAAGCATTTAGGGCAGTGCCTGGTATAGTAAGCCCTCAACAAACATTAGGAGAACAAACGCCATTATTTTGACATTTGAGAAGTGTTCTGTGAATGGCTGGATATGTTGATTCCAGTCACTGGAAGCAAGGGAGACTCCAGTGTGAGGTTTGCTTTGCCTCATGCTGGCACTTAGACATTAATTTCATAAGCTGAAACACAGAATGGACCTTAAACATTAACCTAATATACCAAGAAATAAAAATACTGATCAAAGTGGCAGAAACAGCATAAACCATAGATATTATCTTTGTGTAATTTTTAAAAATGGTTACAACAAAATTGCTTCTTTTCATTACACATTTATGAAACTAAGCTGATTTCATGTGATCATACTGATTTTAATGTCTTCTTAGTATTTAGAAAATGTGAAACAACCTTCAATATGAACTATGACTTGTAAGTTTATATCTTCACTCAGCATGGAGAAAAAGCAATTTTCTTTTTTCTTCTTCTTCTTCTTTCTTTCTTTCTGTCTTTTTTTTTTTTTTTTTTTGGCCAAGCTCTGATGTGGCACTTGGTTCTAGAGAAGGTTCTGGCTATTGATACAACTCGAAAATCTGAGTTGATAGCAACAGAGGTTAAGTCTTCACATTGTGAGGTTCTATTGACTTTTCCTGCAGCCTTGCCCTTTATCCTTGTCTACACATTAGTTTGTGAGAAACCTTCAAAAGGTAGGGCACTCATTAGTGGTTCCATAGTGGATGGTTATGTTCAGTTGCTATTTCTTTGTATGCCGCTATTGTCTAGGTTATATTATGCAGTGTGACAAGTGCTGTGGAGAGCAAATGAAAGGCAAGTTTTCAGCACGAGCAAAGCTTATGTTACAAAGAGAGAGTGTTTTGAAATGGCCTTATGACAGAGCAAAGCACTATGCCAGGTGTAGTTGAACAACGAGGAACAAAGCCATCCTAACAAATAGCACCGGTCCATCTGGGAGGGGCAGGAAGGGAGCAGAGGGAGCCCACTCTTCTTAAGTGACTCCTTGATAACAATTTAAAAGATATTATACTGGATAATGGTTTTTACAACTCTAATGGATATTACAAGAAGCAGTGAGAGGTGGGATGTTAAAGCTCTGGAGAAGGAGATCCAGGGTGCCTCCTGCTTTTGAACTTCAAGATTGCCCCTCCTCTGGCCGACAGTTTTAGATACTGACCCCAAGCTCCCTGCCTCCTAAACATTAGAAAATGGTCATGCCTGGCCGGGCGCAGTGGCTCATGCCTGTAATCCCAGCACCTTGGGAGGGTGAGGTGGGCAGATCACGAGGTCAAGAGTTTGAGACTAGCCTGGCCAACACGGTGAAACCCCGTCTCTACTAAACATACAAAAATTAGCCGGGCTTGGTGGCAGGCGCCTGTAATCCCAGCTATCTCTGCCTTCCACTTGAAACTGGAAGGCAGAGGTTGCAGTGAGCTGAGATTGCACCACTGCACTCTAGCCTGGGCAAAAAGAGTGAAACTTCATCTGAAAAAAAAAAAAGAAAAGAAAAGAAAAAAGAAGAAAGAAAGAAAATAGTCATACCTTTAGACAATGGAACTCAAGCCTATTTTCTCTCTAGTCTACCAGTAAGTTTGGAAAAAGTTGAGAAAGATGTGTAAAGTAATAAGCATATTAACCAGGGATGGTTGTTGTTTTTATTTATAATATCCCCTTTAGAACAATGAGCCAAGAATGGCAAACACAATAGAAAAGACATCTCATGCACAGAAGACTAACTGGAGTTTTACGTGGGAGACTGGAGAGTCATTGCTAGCTTGTTGTATGAAGTAAGCAGGTGCTTTAATGAACTGTAGTATTTACTCCCAGAAATCTGGAATTTTCTTTGTTCTTATGCTTTATATTTCAGGAAAAGCTTTATTGCTATAGAGGAGGCAACAACATTCAGTAGCATGAAGTCAGCCTGTGGCATTCCCTACCTCTAGGGGTCAAAGAGCCTAATACTGTAGATGGATTTAAAAGAGGGCTAGAAAATTCTGTGGCAAATATTAGCATTTGCTGTCATGCATGTTAAAAAGACTGGTAATCAAGTATCATGCCTCAGAGAGTGAATGAATACTGCCAGGGCAAGCCTTCTTTCTCCCGCTCCTCCCTCCCCATGCTCACATCTCCACTACAGGAAACACGACTGAGTTGATGGGAAGGGAAAATGCTCTTGCCATAGGTCATTGAAAGCACACAATCCCCTGTGACTCAGGACCCAGGTGGGGAATTGGGAGGTACAAAGAGAGGAAAGTCAGGTTTCTCAGCCCTAGGATTCTGGCTGCTGCCCTTGAAGTTTCTCTGGACTGACAAGACTTTGAGGTCTGCAGGAAAGACAAGGCTTGATGAAAACCTCCTAAGTGTGGGTAAGTCTTAGGCTTTTCCTGGAGGAGATGGCCCTCCTGAGAGGCTGCAGCACCCCCGTATCATCTGGGATTCAGCCTCACTGTTATCCTGACCACCTGGGGAGGGGAGAAAACTGGCCGTCTTTGTTTTCTACTTTCTCCTTCCTTCCTGCTTTCTTCCCTTTTTCATCTTTTTCTTCCCTCTTCCTCCCTCTACAGTGAAGAAAGAACATCTGTTTCTCTTGCCGCTTCCCCTCAGAGGTGCCATAGGACCCCAGTGCCCATGAAGTCACTGGAAAATTCAGCTCTTTATTCCCCAGGCAAGAGGCTTGCTTAGAAAGTGTCTGGGCTGCAGGTCCTGTGTAGTGTCAATATCAGGTGGCCTCAGGGCCTTGGCTCTCCTCACTCCAGCATCTTCTCCCTTGCCCTCTCTACTTGACCCTTCCCTAACAGACAGAGGAGCTCTGATATTTTCCAACAGAAAACACAACCAGTCAGACACCCCCACTGGGCCCGTGCGCTCCTCTGGCTGTTCTCTCTGTGCTCTCTGAGAGCCATGTTTCTCACTAGGCTGACCGCAGAACGCTGTTTCTTTCCTGTATCCCATTCTCAGCTCAGTGGCTCCCTTCCATTTCCACTCTTGCCCTCTGCTCTCATTAGCATCAACAATTACCTCCATGTGGTCCCAGCTGCTTTTATCTCTCTTCGTGAGATAAACCCCTCTCCTTCCCCAGCATCCAATTTTTCTTTGCCTGTGACACCTCACTCTTCTGGGTTTCTCCATGACTCCGTCTTCTGTTCAGAGGTCTGAGCTCAGCCCTGGGACTCCTCTCCGTGTTTTCTCTCCCTAGGTAATCTCACCAGCCCACCACTTTCATACCACCTGTGCCGAGTTCTCCCGAGTGTGTATCTAAGCTCCTAACTCCTGTATCCAGTGATGTCCTCCTACTGGATGCCTCAGAAGCAACTCAATTGCAAACTGGTCAGACCTGAACTCTTCTGATCCCCCCAAATAGCAGTAAACCAATTCAGACACCCTGAAACATGAGAGTCCCATTTCCCTTTCTCACTCTGTATATACACTTGATCCATATGTCCTATCAGTTCTACTCCTAAAACATCTCACAGTTTTACTCAGGTCTCTCAATTCGCTGCCACCACCTAAGTCCAAGTCACCCGCATCCTACACCAGGACCACTGCAATAGCCTCAGAGCTGGTCTCCTCACTTCTACTTTTGCCCTTGTTACACTGAATCCGTTCTTAAGTGGCATCCATTCTTCTATTTAGCAGTAGAGAGATGTGTTAGGACCTAAGTTCGACCATATGATTTATCTGCTAAAAACTTATAAATTGCAATTGCAATTGGAATGCCTATAGGAAGTTGGTCCTGGCCAAGCTCCCATCACTTATGTGTCTCCAGTTTCCCTGCGGTGGCCCCTAACATCATTTCAATTCTAAGCTCTCTCCCACCACGGGGCCTCCACAAGGTTGATCCCTCTGTCTGAAATGCTCCTTCTCCCACTTTTGGCCTGACTTCTACCAATTTTTCTCAGGTTTCAGTGTAGATAACACTTCTTCATGGAGACTTTCCCCAGCCTCCCAATCTAAATGAGATCCTCCAATTAGGCTATCTCTTAGTTCCTCGTCTTTCCTTTGTTTAATTTATTGTAACTTATGAATATTGTGTGTATTTAAACTATTGACTGCCTTGTCCCCATAGGTTCCATGATCAGGGATTATGCCTGTCTCACCATTACGGCCTGGGGCATAGGTCTGTGTCTGCCGCCTAGCAGTGCTCTGTCTCTAGCTGTTAAAGAATGTGTACTAGTCAGGTCAGAACCGCCTGCTGGACATCACATGAGAGAAAAATGGGAGGCTGTCCCTACAAATAAGAACACTTAATTAATCATCTGAGCATTTTCAGTAGTGCTATTCTTTTCCTACCATACCATAAAATGAATTCTTATACCCTTTGTAATTATCAAGCTCAGATGACAAAGTTCCTGAAAACCAAGTTTTCTCTTAATTATTAAATGTGCTACTATGTCCTCTCTGGGTGGACAAATTTGCAAGAACTTGAAAATGGGCGGCAGGGCAAGGTGGCTCACATCTGTAATCCCAGCACTTTGGGAGGCTGAAGTGGGTGGGTCATGAGGTCAGGAGATCGAGACCAGCCTCACCTCTATGCCTCTATGGAAAATACAAAAATTAGCTGAGCGTGGTGGCATGCACCTGTATTCTCAGCTACTTAGGAGGCTGAGGCAGGAGAATCGCTTGAACCCGGGAGGCAGAGGTTGCAATGAGCTGAGATCTCACCATTGCACTCCAACCTGGTCAACAGAGTGAGATTCTGTCAAAAAAAAAAAAAAGAAAGAACGAGAGAAAGAAAGAAAGAAAGAAAGAAAGAAAGAAAGAAAGAAAGAAAGAAAGAAAGAAAGAAAGAAAAGGAAGGAGGGAGGAAAGAAGGGAGGGAAAGAGAGAGGGAGGGAGGAAGGAAGGAAAGAAGGAAGGAAGGAAAGAGGGAAGGAAGGAATGAAGGATGGAAGGAAGGAAAGAAAGAAGGAAGGAAAGGAGGAAGGAAGGAAAGAAGGAAGGAAAGACGAAAGGAAGGAAAAAGGGAAGGAAGGAAAGAAGGAAGGAAGGAAAGAAGGAAGGAATGAAGGAAATAGGGAAAGAAGGAAGCAAGGAAAGAAGGAAGGAAGGAAAGAAGGAAGGAAGGAAGGAAAGAAGGAAGGAAGGAAGGAAAGAAGGAAGGAAGG
>NC_045437.1:74482019-74552779 GCF_002776525.5 Piliocolobus tephrosceles | reverse complement strand
AGGAAGGAAGGAAAGAAGGAAGGAAGGAAGGAAAGAAGGAAGGAAGGCAGGAAATGGGCTAGTGGATCAGCACTTGCTGAGCAACTACCACTGAGCTGCAGAGGCAGATTCTGCAAGGGCACAAGGCCTGGCCCCAGTTCTCGGGGCATGATCAGCACAGGCAGAAAGCAGAGTAAAGTTACATAAAACAATATGTGCAAGACAAGTTGTCAGCCCTAAATCATATAATATACTCATCCTGTACAAATATTTGCAGTGCACAGTAATTGCCTTCCTGTGTGGGCTGGTGAGGTAGCATGTTAAAGAGCTAGGCACAAGTTGGGGCTCCAATCCTGTATTTGTGAGACTTTGGGCAAGCCACTTTATCTCCCTGAGCCTCAGCTTTCTCTTCTGTACAATGAATATAATAATAGCTCCCCTTCCTGCTTCATAGAAAAGGGAAGGACAATCACCTTTTATTAAGTCTCTTCTTCATGTCAGGTCCTGTAATAGACATGTTAACGTAAGGCTCCGGGCAGGGTGCAGTGGCTCATGCCTGGAATCCTAGCACTTTGGGAGGCTGAGACAGGAAGATCGTCTGAAGTCAGGAGTTTGAGACCAGCCTGGGCAACAAAGCGGGATGCCATTTCTTAAAAGAAGAAAAAAAAAAGAAAAGAAAAAACCCTTAAGGCTCTCATCACACTCTTTCAACTATCCTGAGAAGCTGGCATTACTCATATTTTACAAATAAAATGATGGATGCTCCAGGAGGTGAAGTAATGTATCTAAGCTCACAGCTGCTAAGAAACAGACCCACAATGAGAACGCCAGTCTGACACCAAAGTTTATGCTCTTTCTTCTCCTGTAAATGTGAGGCTTGTTAACTAGAAAGTGTGATACAGCTATAAGTATCATTCTATGAAAATGCAGCTCAATCACAGTTAGAAAACTGAGTTTTATCCATTCATTCACAAATAACATTGAATGCCTTTACTGTGCTTTGTGTACTGTGCCAGATAACTCTCGGTATTTTCAGAAGCAACGACTTAAGAGAAAAAGTAAAACGACAATGATCTTTTCATCCTTTCTCAAAAACTTTTGTCGTTGGATTCCTGTAACTAATGTGATTCTAAATAAACTCAAGCAGTGATTTTCTGGTTTTAAAATTTCCACCCTCTTTTTTTTTAAAGGAACATATCTATTATATGAAGTGGGAGACACCTGTATGGGAGGCACATTTACGAGTAAACTGTGAGCTGCTGTCACAAGCAGTTAAAAGTAAAATGCCTTTGTCAAAGCAAGTTAACAAAGTCTATTGTGTGACATGGAATCTTTGACACATTCATCGTGCTGGTGTGGACTATCTCAAAACTCAGAGCTGGTGGACTCTAGCCAGCTTCCTTATCATGGGTACAAATGAGTCTGTTTCCACGAGGACCCACATCATCCTCTCTCCACTGTTGGCTTTCATTGGAGATGACCTCACAGACCTGCTTCCAAGCATGTGGGACCTGAAATCTAGCAAAGGTAATAGATTTGTTCTGGTGCAGAATCGGAGAGGTGACCATCTATCTCAAGCCCTCATTAGCAGAGGAGGATGCAGGAGCCATGGGGTTAAGAGAGAGGGCAAGGCCATGGAGCTTATACAGCGGCACAGCCAGTTTTAGGATAAAGGTCCTGTGACTCTCAACTCAGTGCTCCTTCCTCCTTGTGACCAAGAGTACTATTGTAGACATGACTGAAGCTCTCGATTTCCAGTTCACTTCTTCCTCCAGGCATATGGGAGGACTGGCTTTAAGTCAGGTGTGGCCATATGACTCACCTCGGCCAGTGAAAGGTGAGGGAGGCCTGTAACCCCGGCACTTTGGGAGGCCTAGGCAGGCAGATCACTTGAGGCCAAGAGTTCAAGACCAGCCTGGCCATCATGGCGAAACCCCATCTCTACTAAAAAAACAAAACTTAGCCGAGCGTGGTGGTGCGTGCTTGTAGTCCCAGTCACTTGGGAGGCTGAGGCATGAGAATCATTTGAACTCAGGAGGTGAAGGTTGCAGTGAGTCAAGATCATGCCACTGCACTACTCCAGCCTGGGTGACAGAGCAAGACAAGACTCTGTCTCCAAAAACAAACAAAAACAAAGTTAAGGGGATTTATGTCACTTCTGGGCAAGCACATTTAAGAGCCATATTGTAACTTTTTGTGCCCTCTTTCTGTGCGATGGTGGATCCTGAAGCATTGTACTGTGATGTTGACTTAAGATCTAATAATGAGGTGGTGGAGTCTCTGTCTGCCTGAGTCCCTGAATGACTAGGACTAGTAGAGCCTCCTGGCCAATCTGCTTCGGGTGTGTCACATGAATAAGACTTGTTTCATGGTGTAACTAGTTAACTAGTTCATCCTGACTATTGCTAGCGCCCACTGTGACAGGATGGACCAAGGTGCAGAGTAGTGTTTGTGACTATGGCAAAGAGGAGAGCTAAATAACACTCAGAATAAGCTGGCCCAGCGCAGTGGCTCACGCCTGTAATCCCAGCACTTTGGGAGGCCAAGATGGACGGATTACTTGAGGTCAAGAGTTTGACAACAGGCTGACCAACATGATGAAACCCCATGTTTACTAAAAATACAAAAATCAGCCAGGCATGGTGGTGCATGCTTGTAATCCCAGCTACTTGGGAGGCTGAGGCAGGAGGATTGCTTGATCCCGGGAGGTGGAGGTTGCAGTGAGTTGAGATCATGCCACTTCATTCCAGCTTGGGCAACAGAGCAAGACTCTGTCTCGAAAAAAAAAAAAAAAAAAAAGGCAGGACCTCTTTCCTGTCCCCCAGGCAGCCTCCGGCAGAGTGGACTTGGAGTCAGAGACAGTGGGGTTTTCCTCACTGACCTCTCTGAGCTACTGATGTGATCCTGGCTGCATCAGTGAATCCTCCTATGAAGCAGCCCCTTTATCTGTGAAGCAGGGGATAACTAGTTCATACTCGCAGGCCTGTTGTGAGCGTCAGTTTTCTGACAGAGGTCACCGTAGAGCTCAAAAATGTCTGTTGGGGGAATAACATTGGTTGGTTTATCCCACATGCAGAGTCCTGCCCAAAGACATCAAAAGAAAAGAAAAGAAAAGAAAACCCTAAAATTCCTGTACAGCATTTACTCAGCCCCTCAGGCCATCTTTGAAGGAATTATGTTAACATCTCACGGGGGCCAAGGCCAGGTGCACCAGCTCATGCCTGTAATCCCAGCACTTTGGGAGGCCGAGGTGGGTGGATTATGACGTCAGAAATTTGAGACCAACCTGGCCAACATGGTGAAACCCTGTCTCTACTAAAAATACAAAAATTACACGCATGGTGGTGCACACCTGTAATCCCAGCTACTCGGGAGGCTGAAGCAGGAGAATCACTTGAGTCTGGGAGGTGGAGGTTGCAGTGAGCCAAAATCACGCCACTGCACTCCAGCCTGGGTAACAGAGTGAGACTCCATCTCAAAAAAAAAAAAAAAAAAAAAAAAAAAAAGAGAAAAAAAGAAAAAGAAAAAGAATCTCATGGGGCCTGAGAGTCTGTACATTTGGGATTCTGTGAAACTCAGGTTTCTCATAATAGATGTGAGGTATTAGAGTGGATCTTCTTCACTTTCTCAGTTCCCACTGGACATGCTTAACTGTGAGAGTAAAAAGAAGATGAAGAAGGTGGGTGATGATTGAGCAGAATTAGTATATATATATTTTTTTCTGATTAGGAGAATGTTAGAAACTGAAAGATTCCTTGTGAACCAAGCTTTTAAAAGGTACTTCATTTGAAGGGTCAGAAGCAAGATTTGGGGGTGAACTTCTTTTATTCAGAATATAGTTATTGATAAACTGTAAGGATCTCCCTATAAGAATGCCCTGATCCAGAGAAGAGTCTCTGCTCAGTTGTTTATTTACAGTGATCCCCAATATAGTCAAAATTTGTGGAAAGCATTGCAGTCATTTTTAAGACTCGATTTACCCTATTAAAGAGGCAGAGGTAAGTTTTCCTGTGGTATCTTTCAAAGTGTTCATCCATGCCAAGCTTTAGAATGGGTACTTTCTTTCAATTAGGTTCTTATTCATACAGATTCATTTCCTACTGACCATATAATTATATAATTAAAGCTAACGTAGGCCATTTACACATTGTAGTTAATTTAATAGCTTTGAAATAGAATCCTTAAGGTCAAAAAAATGTGAACACCTGGAATCTAGTTAAAGTCCTAGTGGAATATATATATATATATATATATGATAATGCTTTAACGAAACAGGTGAAGTTTGTCAGGGAGATCAGGATTTTGAGAATGTCATTTATAGCTTTCAGTTTAATTTTAAGTGGAAGAAAATGCTACAATTCCAATCTCAATCTAATTTTACAGGAAGATGGAATTTATGGAGGAAAAAGTTTGTGGGACAAAAAAGTCAAATTGTGTTTTCTAAGAAAAATGGTTTCCCAAATCATTGGCTCTCTCCCACTTAACCTTCCTTACCTTCTAATCCCCTTCCTTTCCTTTAACTCTGAATAACAGGCAGCATTAAGGTAGTTTTCAGAAAACTTAGCATTTCTAGAACTTCAGAATCCAAGATGGAAATTCCTGAATTACTAGTTCAAGTGCTTAGTTCCTAAGACCAAGCTCAGGTCCCCTAAGCTTTGTTTCCTGCTTAGGCAAAGATTTAACAGAATTGCATGGCCAAGATTTCAGAAATGCCTTGAGTAAGAAAGCTGTAGCTTTTTCCTCCACAAAATCTTGAGGCCTTCATTCTGGGCCTCTAATAATAGATAATTTACTTGTTACACAAGAGAAAAAAAATGAATTCATACTAGGAATCATTTAAATTGTTTCCTTATTTGGTAAGCCAGTGGCTTTTACACAATTCAGAATACATTGAGGTGGAGGAGGGAGAAAGCTGGCTGTGACAAATCTTGAACCTTTTTAACCCATTTTAGACCTGATGTGCTGTAGAAGCTCCCTGTCATGTCCTCAGCCACACTACACAGAAAGGCCATTAAACTGAACTTGACTGCTTTGTTTTGCCAAAGAGAAGGGTACACACAAACAAAAAAATAGCCGGGCCAGGTAGTGCATACCTGTAGTCCCAGCTACTTGGGAGGCTAAGGTGGGGGGATCACTTGAGCCCACAAGGTTGAGGCTGCAGTGAGCTGTGAGTATGCCACTGCACTCCAGCCTGGGCAACAGAGCAAGACCCTGTCTCAAAAAGCAAAGCAAAACAAAACAACAACAAAAGAGTACTCATCAACACTGCAGGGCTCCCAACTAGACGAGATATGGGGCTGTGAGGGACTAGGGCGAAGGGGCAGTGTGTTGCTCCCATTCCTAGGCAGAGCATAAAACATGGATCGCAGGCATGATTGCTTTGGAGAGCAGCTCCAAGGGAAACTGCTAGGAGACACTGTGCAGATCTGTAGCATGTGGCCATTACGGTGTCAGGATGGGTATTAAAATGTAATTCTTGTAAATGAGAGCCAATTTTGATGGGAGGACCTGATCCGAACACTCAAGCTAACCCATTACCCTGTACGATGTAGACATACAGGCTGAAAATTTTAGTCAAATAAAGCTAAGCTGCCTTACTTGCTGTCATAGGAAAACAAACAAATAAACAAACAAAAAAAAAACGAGACTGGCTAAAATGTTATTCTCCCTGTGCCTGTATAAAATATCAACAAAACCAAGTTGTCTTTGTTTGAATAGTTTAGATACAGTTTCACTTTCAGATACCGTCCACTAAGTCCTTTACAAAGCAGATTAAGTTGGCCTTGGTTGATCAAGCGAAATTGCAGATCCACCTTTAGTACTCAATTAGCCAGGGGTTATAGCTCCAAGAATACACAGACATATGGATCAGACATGGGGACTTAAACTTGAATTGGGAGCTCGAAAGGATTTAAAGCCAACTCTATCTCCTGCAAATGTCTGAGGAAGGGCGTGTGGCCAGAAAGGGATAGTCCCTAGAAGCCCTGGATATTTGACTAGCCTCTTCTTGTGAGATTGTGACTCAGTTCCCTGGGGGAAGAAAAAGAAAAAGAGGCATAATGCCTGTTACTAAGGAAAATGCCAAAATCATGGCTGGTAGGCAAGCTCTTGGAGCGCGTAGCTTGGTTTCCTGACATGGATCTTCTGCAATTAAGTTGAATTTGGTTGATCAAGCAAAGTTGCTGATCATTCTCTTCCTACCAGGACAAAACAGTAGTCATAATCTCTACTATTTGTTTAGTGCTTTAATTATTTGATGAAGTGCTTTCTGGTAACTGTCTCTCTTAATTCCCGTGACAACCCCTGCAATGCCAGGAATGATCATCAGGGCCAAAGCCTGGGGTTTCCAGAGAGAAAGAAAGTGGGTCCCGAGACACACAGGGAATCACCTGGGTCCTCAGACTTCAGAGTTGGTGCTTCCTTTCAAGTCAACTTGACCCTCTCAAGCCTTCATCCAACAATGTCCTCACTAAATAATTCTAACTCAGAGGGGGCTGTGGTGAAAGCCTTCCTCCACATTTTACTATTTTTCTTTATTGACAGTCTTGGCAGCTTTCCATCATGATTTTCTAAATGTATTTCAACGAACAAAGCTCACACGAACTCTTCTGTAGAATAAAGTAAGTGGTGATGTTGATGATGATTTTTCAGCACTTATTTGGGGGACAAATATATTGGTTGCAGGAGCATCCTTCTAATTATTTGGCTGTTGGATACAGAAACTCTCTTGCCAGTGAATGCACTGGGGTATTAGCGTGTGGAGTTGTTGCCCATGGCAGAGGATGTCTGAGACTGGTTAGTTGGTTGACCAGGATGATAGGGAAAGACCATGGTTAGTATGGAAAGTAATGTTATGATGATTTGATGTATTTTCCTACTTTACAATTCTTATCTCATCAATCCGTCTAACAGTGGGCTTCAAAGCTGTATTTGGTGGCCTCCCTTGACTACAGTGTGTATACCTGCACATTTTGAAAGAAGAGGTTAAGGTAGAAAGCAGGACACCCCAGGTCCACTCTCCCGTCAAACAGGTCTTCCCACTACAGTCTCCCTGACACTGCCCATGGGAGGAGATGAAGAGGAGCCTCTGAACAGGCCCTATCTTCAAACTCACACGCGGTTACAGTGCCTCTCACAGAAGCCAGCTTAGCACTAGATGGGCAAGCACCTCACACCCGCTGAGGCAGACTGGATACAGTTAGCATGATTGTTGCTTCTAATGGGCTCATGTTAATCCTGGGTCCAGGAGAGGCAGAACCATTTCTCTGGATTTTCCTGTGCTTATTTCCTCACTGCCACCACCACCACCAGCAGCAAGCCCCATCCCTCTGCAGTTTGTCATCATCTTGTTACCATAAAAATCACATCTCAGTCTGGGCTGCAGGGCTCAGAAAATGTACAAGCACCACGTTAAATGTTATGATGTGAAACATCATTTATTTCTTCAACAATTCAGTCCAGAGCTGGGGCCATGGTTTTGCAAAATTTGTTTTTCTCCCTCATTCTTTTCTTCTCCTAAATCTCTTTCTCTCGCTCTCTTTTTCCTATTGACCACTTGTTAAATCTTTTTGTTTGTTTCCCCCCTTTCTCCTGGGACCCTCCGACAGGCAGGCTTGCCAGATTCATTTTCTGATCAAAGCTGTTTGATTTGGTCAATTTTGCCACATTGGAGACGTTCTCTATTACAGAGATAAATAGCTTTGGGCTAACTGTCAACGAAAACTTGTAAGCTAATAAATTATTCCAATTTCTTCCCGCGGATTTCTCTGGAGACAGCCCTAGGAAATACACTTTTTGATTAGTAAATTTCTCTGTGTGTGTGTCTGGACATTCAAATGTGTCGGCTTTGATTAGCACCATTGCTTTTCAAGTCGACGTTGGCTGAGGGGCTGTCAGTTGCAGGCAGCCCTGATGCATAATGCATCAACTGGGCCCAGAAACAGGAGCCTCTTCCAAGGCTGGAAAGGCGGGAAAATTGCCCTAACAACCCCACTGGCCCACTCTGCACCAAAGGGAGCTCAACTTGAAAGTCTTGACAAGACTTGCTTCGGCTGCAGTGGAAGCCACCCACGCCGGGCTGGAGAGACCACGACCGCGGGCCTGCCAAGAACCAAAGCCGCTGCTCCATCTGCTCCACCACCACCTCCCCCTCCCACAGTTTCACCCCTGCATCCTCACCCGTACACTCCACTCCATCATCCTACAGTCCCCGGGCAAAGGCCAGCCCCTTCTGGGCAGGCCTAGATTTGCCTTTGCCTCCCCTTGGATTCTGGTTTGCCGTTTGTCTAGTTAAGGGCCCTTGGGTTGTTATAGAAACAATATTTTGGCTATAACAAATCAATCGGTGCGTGTGAACACAAACATACAGATCATTTATCAACTGCAAAATACCCTAAATTATGACCTTTCTAAAACCTATCAGAAGGGCGAGTAAATGCATAACGTAAATTAAAGTTTGAAGGGTCAGCGGTTTTTACTTTCACTATTCATCTTTCTTTCACCTTATAGGCTTAAGAACAAGAGGGCTGTGTAATTACATTTCAATGGGGTGCAGCGGTTCATTATTCCCGGCTATACCAATCTGCTGCAACATTTCCAATGCAGTCAGGTACATTTTAGCAGATATTAGTTGGTATAAGACCATTCTTGCTCTTTGGGACTGATAACATCTTTTAATGCATAACAGTGCTATCATCTCAATTTAGAAAAGGCTAAAAGGCTGAGGATTTTTTCTCAGATCAATACAGTTGTTCATATTTTATAAACGTGGTAAAGCCTATCTGGTAATTCTTCCCAGATATGATTTGCCCTTTGCCTCCCAGTTGCTCCCTGTCTCTGATTATCATTTCCCAAAGTCCCCACCACCCCATGTGGTAGGAGACAACATTTTGTGCTGGAGCCCACTGCACTGATGGAAATGGGTAGCTTCCAACAGAAAATCCTTCTGTTGCCAATGATCTGGTTCCGGTGGTGACGGGGCGGCGCTGCTGAGCACAAGGGCTCTGAAGTTCCAGCTCAGCCCTGAAGTTTGGTGATAGCAGCCATTGCGTTCTTTCTACCTGTGGAGCCAGCAAGCACCTTCGGAAACAATTGATGTACTCTGCCCCAGAATATGCAGCCACAGTGGAGTCAGCAGAGTGAGATGAAGGGGACCTCTTGTATCTTGAAGAAATCCTGTAGAAAAGAACAAACCTTAAATGTCTTCTTCAAGCAAAGAAGCCAGCCCCAGAGCAATAAATAAAGTTCAAGCCCATTTAAAATTTTACATATATATGTGTGTGTATATATATATTATATGTGTAAGAATGTAGGTATACATACATGTGTCTGTGTGTACATGAATGAAAATGTATGTAAATTTCCTAATAAAGGCTGGAAAATACACATCAAATGGCAAAGTAGTTAACCCTGGGGAGAGGAATGAAGGAGGATAACTTACATTTTGCAAAAATATTTTACCCATAAGATTGCATTCATATTTTACTTGTGTAAAGAGAGAGATAGAAGGAAGGAAGGAGCAGGAAGGAAGGAAGGAGAAAGAAAAGAAGAAGGAAGGAAGGAGCAGGAAGGAAGGAGAAACAACAGGAAGGAAGGAAGGAAAAGAAAGAAAGAAGTAGGGAAGAAAGGAAGGAAGGAAAGAAGGAGGAAAGGACTTCTTTTTAAAATTTTTAAAATTACAAAACACAAAATTTACTATCATAACCATTTTTAAGTATACAATTCATTAGTGTTAACTATATTCACATTGTTGTACAACTAATCTCCAGAACTTTCATCTTGCAGAACTGAAACTCTATTGTCATTAAATAACAACTCCCCATGGCCTCCTTGCCTCTTCTGTCCAGATGCCGGCAACTACCGTTCTATTTTCTGTCCCTATTAATGAGTCTGACTACTCTAAATACCTCTTGTAAGTGGAATCATGCAGGATTTGTCTTTTTGTGACTGGTTTGTTTCACTTAGCATAATGTCCTCACAAGCTTCATCCATGTTGTAGCATGTGCCAGAATGTCCTTCCTTTTTAAGGCTAAATAATATTCCATTGTATTATTTTATATATAAGGAATATTATATATTATTATATATTGTATTTCTGTATAAGGCATGTATATATTCCCTTCTAAAGCTATATAATATTCCATTATTTATGGAATATAATTATAGTCAATTAATTATGGAACATTCCATTATGCATAATTATTAATTATGGAATATTCCATTAATTATTAGTTAAGGAACTAATAATTCCAATTATGATTCCATATTATTGGCTCCAAATAATATTCCATTATTTATGGGATATAATTATGTTCCATTAATTATAGCATATAATTACAATATGATGGAATATTTTTTAGCCTTAAATATATATATATGTCCCTCATATAAATATAAACACACATTTGTTTATATATATATTTATTCTGTTTTTACGGTTAAATAATAGATAAACACACATTTTGTTTATCTCTCTATCCATCCGTGGATACCTGAGTTGCTTATCCCTCTTGGCTATTGTGAGTAATGCTGCTACCAACACAGCTGTACAAATATCTCTCCAAGATTCTGCTTTGAATTCTTTGGACACATACCCAGAAGTGGAATTGCTGGATCATATATTAATTGTACTTTTAATTTTTTGAGGAAAGAACTTTCTGAAAATAATTTAAAAAAAAAAGTTTACTATCGTCCTAAGCTCACATAGGGTTTAGGACCTAACCACTACAGCTCTGTAGAGAACATAGCTAAGTATGGGGAGACCCTTATCTTTGCTTGATTAGGAGAGAGTCCTGAGACTGTAAGAGGCGTTAAGGAGCCTCCTGGGCCAGCCACTGTTAGCCCTGCCTTATGTTAAATCAAGACTTCTTAGGGGATTCATTACTTGGGCTCCCTGCATTCCTTCAAGGCAGATCAAGAATGAGAAGTTAGATAACTCTGTTAAAAGCATGCTCTGAGTTACTGGGTATCGGAGCTCCAGGGCACAAATTGATAGAAGGCAAAGACCACTAGATCATGCTACTTCCAGCCTGTGCAAAGTGGCTACCAAATGGCTATTTTCTAAATGTGTGATGTTTCTGTAACTTTGGCCAAGGGCTTTCAAGCCTACAGAATCGTGCAAGTAGACAGAAGTAAGAGCACCTTTTCTCGTGTTAACGTTAATTTTATTTTCAGAAATGAGTCAGGCCTGTATCTGCCTGTTGAGAAAAGCTATTTTCCAAAGTAGTGTCTGTGCTTGGCATGACCTTAGGTGGGTCATGGACTTGCTCTGTGTTCACTTTTGCAAGAAACTTTTTAGGAAAGATTGTAAAACACTTTGAAAGCTAGCAACATTTGTGTACCAAAAGTCTGTTTCTCCCAACTCGATTCTGGCTGTTCTCTTCACACAACAGAGTTAAATGATGCCTAACTCTTTCTTAGTTTTTCCCTATCTGAAAAAAAGTATTAAGTTCCTTATTTCCCAGGTATTTTCTTAATATTTCTAAATAACACAGTCACTGGACCACCTACAACAGCATTGCCTCTGCCTTATGTTAAAATGCCTCAGCTAATTCTGAGGTGAGGCAGGATTTTTTAAGATGAAAATTTTGCAGCACCACATCAAACTGAACCAGAATCCAAGAGGGACGAGTCAAGGACTCTGCGTTTTAAAAATCATTTATTGAGGTTCACATAATATAAAATTAAGCATTTTTAAATGCTTTAGTACATTTACCACATTGGGCAACCACCACTTCTATCTACTTTTTTTTTTTTTTTTTTTGAGACGGAGTCTCGCTCTCTCACCCAGGCTGGAGTGCAGTGGCTGGATCTCAGCTCACTGCAAGCTCCGCCTCCCGGGTTGACGCCATTTTCCTGCCTCAGCCTCCCGAGTAGCTGGGACTACAGGCGCCCGCCACCACGCCCGGCTAAGTTTTTGTAATTTTAGTAGAGACGGGGTTTCACCGTGTTAGCCAGGATGTTCTCCATCTCCTGACCTCGTGATCCGCCCGTCTCGGCCTCCCAAAGTGCTGGGATTACAGGCTTGAGCCACCGCGCCCGGCCTCTATCTACTTTCAAAACATTTGTATCAATTTAGATGCAAACTTGTCCAACCAGCAGCCTGCATGTGACCTGCACATGACCCAGGACAGCTTTAAATGAGGCCCAACACAAATTTGTGAACTTTCTTAAAATATGGTAAGTTTTTTGTAATTTTTGTTTGTTTGTTTTTTAGCTCATCAGCTATCCTTAGTGTTAGTGTATTTTATGTGTGGCCCAAGACAATTCTTCTTCTTCCAGTGTGGCCCAGGGAACTCAAAACATTGGACACCTCTGCTTAGTCATTCAAAAGAATCTGCATTTTTAACAAGCTCCTCATGTTGTTGCTGCGCACCCTAGGGTTTGAGAACCACTGTAATTAATTTAAAGGTGGGAGGTACATAAATAAGTACTGCATAGGTGAGCGGGTTTGTGATCCTGGATGTTAGGATTTCAACTGCATTCTGTTAATAATAATAATGTCTTCTATAATGCTATGGGGTTTATATCACATTTCACATCATTAAAAGACTCAGTCCTTGCAACATACTTGAGAAGTAAGCATTAGCACATCCATTTTACAGATTTGAAAAGCAAAGTTCATCGTGGCTTCTTAGTGGAACTTGACCCAGCCACAAAGAGGCAGAGTAGGATCTGGAATCTAGGCTTCTGGCTTTGGGCTCTTGGCCTCCCTCTTGTGAGCACCTCCACTGAGAAGCCCCTGACCCTGCCTCTTTCAGGCTGCAGAATGAAGGGACTCAGCCTGAAGAGGCCTCCACACTTCAGGGGCTACTTTCATTTTAAAAGTTCTTTTTAATGCCTCTGCTTTTCAGAGTCTCATTTGGCCCCTCAAAGAGGTTCGAGATATATGGCAACCCATGAAACGGAAACAGAAAAGTTATAACAGATGAGCAAAACTGTTTGAAATATTGATGTCTTTAAAAGAAGTGTCTCTCTGTCCCACTGGAGAAGCGTTACCATTTCTTACTTAACAGATTAACTACTCGGCTGACATACAGTGTCTTTTCAAACAAAGCTCCCTGCTAATCCAGACCAGCCTTTTATGTACTATTTGTTCACCCAATCTAATATGCACCAGAGCCTGAACGTGTGTTGTCTGTGGATAACTAAGGCTGTGATCACGCAAAATGGTTGATCACAGATCTGAACTGGCATTTGGTTTACCCTGACAATAACCTGAAAATATCTCTATAGATACACAGATAAACGTGGCAGACAGTTATTTTGCTTACCCTGTTTTGCACTGACTGGAACTTAGAGATGCGGGTTTCAATTGGATAAAAACGCGGCAGCTGAAATATTCTGCCTTGCAACAGAGAAAGGAAACTGCATATGGCTGAAACCCTCCCGGACCGCCTGCTCTCCCCCTAGTCAAGGTGTCTGTCACCAAAAAGGGCTATATTTGTAAATGTTAACGAAAGCTAAACACAGGGTTTTGCTATGGTAAGAAAATGCCACACTCCCCTTCTCCATAAATTGGGTTTCTAGGAAGCAATCCCTCCCCCAAGAAACGGCTTGTGGGGAGGGCAAACCAACCAGCTGGGTTGTAGGAGTAATAAAGAAGGAGAATCAATAGGGCATGCAATGGAGCCAAGGTGCTGCCATTTATCACACCGCTTCTCTGACTCCAATCATTCATCATGCTCAATGAGGCAGCAAATAGGAAAATGACTATTTGTATCAAACACATCTGCACTCATCCACTGAGGTATTTTATTCCCATTAACTCTGAAAGTAAAATACGCAGAGTTTTCTAGCTTCTTTCAGCTCAGGTTGGCAGAAGAAATTCACAGCCTATGAGCACAAACGTCGGCATGAGTTTGCATAGCATTTCTGGGAAGGATTTGGGGGGATGCCGTGGTCTTGCTGAGCTATCCCGGCCCCCAACGTTTTAGCATGCCGCTCGGAAATGCGGTTGTCTAAACTCACCACCCAGCCTCCCCTTCTCCCCAGTGATGAGAACACCATCAAGGATACAGTAAATACTCATTACATTATCTCTCAATGGTTCCCTTTTTATCTCATAAATTACCCCTGCTAGGTGGCATGGAAGCTAATTTCACTAAGTCTATGGAAGATCAGATGTAAATGGGAGGATTATCATCATTATGGTGTAATATCCCATGAAATGGTAGCATCATTACTGGTTCTTTTTATGAGGTGCGCAAGTTTATTTCAGCCTGCAAACGTGCTTCTGTGGCCTTCAGCAGGACGGAGAACCAGGCAGTTGCGGCAAAAAGAGCTTGGGATTTCAAGGCAGGATTTTCTCCAGGCCCACAGAGGAGAAGCCTTTGCCCAGAGAAAGGTGAGTGCAGCCAGGTTTGTAGAAAGTTCCCCCTGGTCTTTTCACTGGCACCAGTTTTGGGCTGAGCAGAAGAACCGTGCTGCCTTCCCGCAAATCACCACCGTCCCGCCTGCCCCTTGAACATCTCTAAACCTTTAAGCTGACCTTATTTTTGCATCATTCTTCCTGGTTTCTCTTGTAATTAAACTGATTTTCCTGCTCAATCTCTGTGAATTCCTCCCTGTGCATGGGAGAACTGGTCCTAATAGAGAAATAAATGAAGGAGTGTTGGGTCTCCTGCCTCTTTCAGCCTGCAGGCCCTGAGAGAGTACACAGGAAGTGAGCCAGGGCTTTGGGATGGGACCAGCTGAAGTGGACCCAGCCGGGTGCCAGGCTGCTGCCCCTGTGGAATTGTTCTCTTAACCCAAACAGGAGGGCTGTTCTCTCAGGGCCTGGAATTCTAATCCCACCTCTGATTTATCTTCTGCTCATTAAGTTTGGCATGTATAACTGATTATTTCGGGAGCAATCTGGTGGCATCTGCTGGTGGCTGTGGGCACAGAATGTGTCAGCCACACTGGGCAGTAATCACACACACACATGCACACACACAAACACATGCGTAGCCAGCCACACACACCCACAGTGAACTCTAGCAACCTCCCCACTTAGGGCCCCTCTCTCTGTGAATACCTGTCTGGCATATTCACCATTAGGTGCCAGGGGCAGGGTTATGTTCTAATATCATAAACCACTGGCCTTGATGGCATATCAAAAGAAGTCATGGGCAGAAGCTGGGCTGTGTTTATGGCATGTTAGAGAATGGAAAAAAAGACTAAAAAACTTTAAAATGAGAACATAATCCAAGCAGTTCCTCATAACAACGAACACCGTCTAAATTATCTGCACAAGTGATAAATATATGAATACCTGTTTATATATTTCAACAGAACACTCATACTGATATAGACTGAACTAATTTTTCTAACTTCAAAACAGATTTTCGGGGCTCTCCCCCAAGAGTTGGAGCTCTAGTTCTTGGTGACATTCAGGGGTTCCTTTCTGTGTATTATAGCCACGGGTTGTGCCCGGAGGCTGTAATAAGAATTGCAGCATTATTTAAGCAGTGAAATATGAGTCTGGAATGTTAAATTATATTGTTGAATAGGCTCTATTGCCAAAATGCCCTTAAAAAGTGCATGCATTTTATGTGTTTAACATTTTTGTTTTCTTGTGTGATCTTTGTGAAAAGCATTTAAAGCAAACCATAAACAAAGAAATATTGATATGGAAATCATTTAGCACTGTGCACAGCCATTTTCATACAAGAAAAACATTTTTGAGTTTGTTTTTTAGACATCTATTCCCCCTACTGGTGATATGTATTCTTATTTGGCTACCAAAAAAAAAAAAATGTTCAGATAATAGGAAGAGAAGAAGCCTGACTGGATTGTTTCAATATCTCAGTGATGTGATTGCTTTTGTGACAAATTTTTAAACTGCAGACTTTCTAACCCCTCTGCCATTAAGGACAGAGTTACTTTGAAAAGTTGTCCTTTCTCCTTGAACTCTGGAGCACATATTCCATTGTCACTTCAGAGTCTGCAATGTGGAATGTCCTTACTGATGGACTGTGGCCGCCATTGTTCATGTGGCTAACGGAAATTGGAGACTAAAGAAACCTTGAACTTTTCTGTCCTCAAAAACTACCTGTACAGATCTGGTCTGCTTATAAGACACCCAGATTGGGAAATAATATATCATAAAAGGGCCTGTTGTAAGGTGTTTTTACATAATGGCTGCCTTGGACATCTTTGCACCTAGGGAACCTTATGGAGACCCCGCACCTCACCTCCTCCATGGCTGGGTCATTGCCTTCCCATGTGCTCTCATAGCCCTTGTCCTCCTGGGGCCATATACTGCATTGTAATGACCTGGCTCCTTGTCCATCTCCCCAACAGAACCATACATTTCATGAAAGTAGGACTGGGCTTGCCTGACCCATAGTGGGTAATCCACACAGCACAGGATACCTTTGCCCTCCCTCCAGGGCAGCAGTCGAATGCCTCGTGTCTAGAAGTCCTAACAAAGCAAGAGAGTACAGGGCAGGGTCGCCTTGTTTTGGAACTCCAGGGGGTTCCACTGCTGTCCACGTGAATGGTGTGCCTGAGGCTCACAGTGCCCAGCCTGCATGGCCACATGCAGCCACCCTGGCTCCACTTCTTTGGGGCTGAGTGGGAGGCAAGAGGAAGACAATGAGCTGATGCCCACCCAGTGGCTACCACATGCTGGGTACTCTGCCAGCTGATGGCATCCACATCCTTGCCGTTGCTTAGTCCTCAGCCCCACCCATATCCACCCTGCCTCCCTCCCGCCCGCCCCACCCCCTGCTCCATCTCCTGCTGTAGGAGCTAAGGGGAGCAGTGAAGGCAAGACACCTCTGAGGGGTCCGAGGCCAGGTGTCTGAGGATGGGTGCACACTTACATTCCCATGATCCCCCAGGACTGCCCACCACCCTTCTTGCTGTTCAGTTCCCATTTCACAGCTCTAGAAGGTAGTTAGAAGTTCTAGATACTATTCAAGTCAAAGTTTTGTTATTATTATGATTATCATTAAACAATGCAACGAAAACATCATTTGCAACAGAGCTTTGTTGGGGGTGGGAAACACCTCGCAGGATGCTTCCTCTAGTACCCCTCGCACTGCCCCAGCACGCCACATGCCCCCCGGCTCCTTTTCACTGGAAAATAAGGACAAGAGAACAGAGTGGACAAACGGAGACTGGAAAGGCACCTGTAGTAGCCCAGGGGCTGCTCTGTGGCTGCTGCTCGTCCGAAGTGGGGAATCGTATCCCTTCCTCCTCGCACAGGCTGTTGAGTTCCCAGAAGAAGGAAAAGCCCTAGAAAGTTCGTGTTTGTGTGTGCTAGAAAGGGAGAGAAGAATCACAGAAGAACCCAGAGGCTCCTGCCCCACCCCAGGCCCTGGCGTACTGCAAGGTACCCACACATTCCATGGGGACAGGAGGGCTGGAGTCTGCTGCTTCCCTTCAGGTGGGGGGATGTTGAATGGCCTGGAGCCTAAAGTTAACACATGCCTGACCAGCTCTTTAGGGGAAGAACTCAGCCTGTGACACATGACCGCATAATGTGCCCTCTGAAAGGCCCCTGAAAGCCCATTCGCAGCCCACATGGCTGTGGCTTTCCAACCAACCTGCCCTCAGTGGGAGAGCTTCCTGGAGCAACATTTACCTCAGCTCCTTCTAAGCTACCAGAGCCCCAGTCCACGAATTGCCTCCACCCCTTACAACAGCAAATCAGTGCCTTTGCTGCTTCTGACAAAGGACCGCTCCCAACTGCCACATGGGAGCCTCTGTTTCCTCATCCAGATGTCGACACTAGCAAGTCTTCTTTCAGAAGGAGGGTAACAGGACACTTTAGGAGCCACAGCAACCACACACAGGGAATGTGCAACTGCCGGGGCAGCTGTTCAAGCAGGAAGTCCCACTAATTTGTCCTTCAGGTCTCACACCCTTGCAATGACCTGTGTAGGCTGCTCCTCCGTTGGAGGCTGGCCCAGCCCCACAGACTAAGCAGGGAACACAGTTTGCAACCTGAATGGGATGGGGAAGCCAAAGGTCCAGTTAGCAGATCTCATGGGTTGGCCAGGGAAGGTCATGGAATGGGCATTTAGGCTCACAGGACTGGGGTTCTAATCCTGACCCTGTCACCTTCTTGTGTCTGGAAAAATTTCTGAACTGGAGTTTCTCACTCTCAAACTGGGGGACTTGATGAGATGATGTCTAAGGCGTTCCCTCCTCCTTAACATTCTGGAATCCTAAGAAAGCAGATGGTATGAGGCACCCCCTGTCCTCTCAAGCTCCAGCAATCCATGGAAAACTCTACAGCGACAAAGAGCTCTCTTCTAACAAGATTTCTAGAATAATGGACTCCTTTAACAAGACTAATGTAATGAGCAAAGTGTTCATGAATCCGAAATAATGTATTAAATTTCATATGGCCTTTTAAAATTAAGAGGGAGAGCTGAACAAAATGTACAGTGGACATTATGAACTTAAAAGCCTTGAAAAATCACTCCATTATGTTTAGTAAATATTTGTCAAACCCCTGCTTCATGCCAAGCACAGTGCTAGGCACTAGGAGCCCAGGATGAATAAGACAGCCCCTGCCCTGTGAAGAAATCAAGGTATGGCGTGGGCAGACCAACATGTTAAAAATGTCATTGCAAAATGCTTTAGTAAAGGCGGTGACAGAGATGTACCCAGGATGCTCTGGGGCTCAGCCCAGCCTGGGGAAAATTCCAAAAAGTTCTTATAGAAAGTAATGTCTGAACTGACTTTGAAAGAAGTACTTCAGGCCTTTTTGCTGAACCCAAAGCTCTACAAAGTTTTCCAACTTCAACACAATCTCTACCCCACTATCCAGGTTAGGTCAAGTTATTGTTGAGGCTCTTTTATCTTTCCCTACTGGCCAGCAACCCATGAGGACTATGAGAGCAGGAGAGGAGAGTTAAACATTCTTAGCCAATTCCTTTCCAATTATTCTACACATTGGCATAGGTTTGGGTTAGATTAGGATCTTCAGGCTCAGATTTTAAGTATCCAAGTATATTCCACTGACAGAAAAGCGGACTTACGATCATGGATTAGGATCATTTATGATTATCAGTCCCCGAACTAGACTAGCCTCAGCACCAAAGTGCTCAGTAACCTCCTTAAAGCTCACTTATAGCAGGTAGGGATGGAAGGAGGAAGAGAAATGCCAATGCAACTCTAGGCAGGGTTAGAAAGCTTTGAGATCTTCACTGAATTATATTAAATGTCTGAAGTCTACACTTGGTGTGCTCCTCTTGAAGTGGCTTAAATTTATCGAGTTTCTAGATTAAATTAGACTTTCTTTTTAGAAACAAAACCAAAACCTTAGGAAAATATCACTGTAGAGTTACTACATATAGATATTCTGCAGATATCATTATTTTTCATGTTTCAGAAAACGGGAGATATCTAAATGTCACTGGGGTTGTGAAAAGATGATGTTGTTTGTCCCAAAGAAGATTCTAGAACAAAACACTAAAAGAATAGATTGTGAGCTCTTAGAAGAGAAAACTGGCCTCAAGGTCTTCAGGACAAGTCACAACAAACAAAACACAGAATTATCGTAGACCTAATAAATCTAGAATCAGGGAGGGCTTGCCTCTTACTATATCCTGTAGGCATGACAGAAACAACGTGTGTGATACCAGGACCTTGGCTGGATTCATAACTAGTTGCATGACTATCTGGAAATGAGCCGATTTGAATGTGTGTTGTCTTAGGAGTTTTGTAGTATAATGCCCTAGGGAGCAGCCTTGCAACTTTTTGGAACAAGACAGGGAGGAAAGAGTGTAAGAGAGGAAGAAAAAGAAAATAAGGCAGAAGGAAAGAGAATAAGGGCTCTGACCTTAATTTGATTCTGTTTCACATTTGTATTAATTTGGAAGATGGTGTAAAGAGCATGATCATCGAAACTGTAGAGTATGCCAATCAGGAAGAGAACTGGGATGCAACAAATCCTTGCCAATGATAAGATAATGGGCTAAATACAACAAGATGAAATGTAACTGGAATGAATGCAAGCTTCTATCCATGGGTCCAAAAAAAAATCAATCATGCAAGTTAAGAGAGACATGAATTAGCTGCAACATTTACAAAACATAAAAATCCTAAAAGACTATGGCTTTGAATTGACTATAAGCTCAAGGGCAATGGGGCCAAATAATCAAATGGGATTTTAGACTCAAATGAGGGAGCTGATGGGTCCCTTTTACTCTAAACTCCTCAAACCACATCTGGAAAATTGTGTCCAGCTCTGGGCCTCACGCTTTAAGAAGATTGTAGCAAAGTGGAACGTGTCCAGAGGAATAACCAGGAGAGCAAACACCCACGTGTTCTCCTGGAAAAGAGAAGATAAGAAGGACAAAAGTGCTGACTTCAAGTGTTCAAAAGGAATTGGATTTGGGGGAGAGACAAATCTGACACTGATAGGAGCAAGAACTTTCTAACAAAGCTATTGAGAATTAAAATGGGCCACCTTGGGAGCTAGCGATGTGCCTATCAGGAGAAGTGTTTTAACACAGGCTGAAGGCTACTGCTGTAGAATGAGGTAGAAGTGTCCCTCTCTATACATAGATTTTCTTTATAGATTCGTGCAGGAAGTATTCTCTGCCAGGCATCATGCTAGGCACTGGGGATGCCAAGACATTGTGCCTTCCATGAATGAGACAGATCACAATCATAGCCCAAAAAGACATGTGTGGTCCTGGATACATGAAAAATAAGTACAATAAGCGAGGGAAAGGGAGTTACTAACACTGCGGGGAAGATGAATTCTTGGCTGGGCAAAGCAAAGGAGAGAGTGGTGCAGGGACATCCAGTTGGGGAAGTTCCTGGGTGTGTGGGGATGGAAACTCTCCGGTGGGAGATGAGACCACAGAGGTGGGCTGGGGCTGGGTTGCCAAGGACCTTGAGCTGTACAATAAATGAGCTCCCTCTCTCTCCAAGAGGAGGAGGAGAGAGAACTGGCAGGGACTCCTTAAAGTAGAGATGTAGGACAGTGATTCTGGTGACAGAGAAGGTGGACTGAACTCAGAAGAAATAGGTGACAGGAAGACTGGTTAGTCATTTCCAGTTCTGAGGGCCTTGATTTCATAGAGTGATGGTAAATGTGAACATCTTTGGATAAAAAATGCTTTTACAGCAGGCTAACAACAAAAGGGCAGCTCTGTGCAGAAACAAGTTGTTTGTCTGTGAAAATGAGGAGAAAAGGTCTGGGCAGACCTGGCTGTGTGATCCCAAGTCATGAAGACCTGGTCCAGGACACGGTCAGGACTGACCAGGCACATCTTCCAGGGAGAGTAGCATTACAGAGTTTCTAAATGAGCTCATCAGCATTGGACAAATAAGTCTTGCTTGAACTGAATATAAACTTAAACAGGGAATTGGAGAGAAAGTGATAGAGGGCTTTCCAGCCTTTGAAGCTCTCAAAGACACTAAGACCTGAGAAAAAGAAAAGCTGCCTCTGCCATCAGAAGCCTGCCTGGCCCTCACAGCTAGGCTCCTGTTGAACATAGACACTTTCACAGAACTCCAGACAAGGCCACTCTGTGAATATGATGATAAGGCAAATCAAAACCCCTTCATAGTCATGTCTGAACTCAAACCAGAACAAGAACATTGTCCAAACCACAAAAATGATCAGACATTCCCTTATCAGGCTAATAGAAACAACTGCTTCTGCTTTGCCAATTACAGCTTTAGCCTCACTTCATTCTTCTCATCTTTTAGATAAGATTTGTTAAGATAATCAAAGATTTATCTTATTTCCTGATAGAATCCAATGCACAGCAGAACCCTATTTCCTTGAACGCTCCTCCAAATCACCTAACTCAAGCCCAAGTCCTATAAGTAGTCCTTTCTAACCCCTGTTACTGAGCTGCCTCATGGTTCTTCATGGTGCATGTTCTCTTTCCTTACAATGTGTCAACAAATCCATTTGTTGCTGGTGGTCTGTGACAGGAACACATTGACATACCATTACATTATACTTTATCCCTAGCTTTCTGCTCAGGTGTCCAGGTGTCTCTGAGGTTTTCATGTAAAATGTTATATATCACTAGGAATGGTGGGCTAGTCCACGGACTATTTCGAGCACAGGACCTAGGCTGTCCTCTTGTCCCCCTGATGCATTTCAAAAACCAGCTCAAATATCAGCAGCTTCTGAGAAGTTTCCTGATATCTCTTCATTGAAATGACACGTTCTCTGAGACCCTACTGCACATGATATGAGCCTTATTTGGCAAATATTTCACAGTGTTGTAAATATTTTTAAGCACTCTTCTATAGATTGTGAACTCATTGAGGGCAAGGACTCTGTTGTATTCATTTTTGTGTCTCCAGTGTCTAATGTAATAGCATGCAGAAAGTTCATTAAATGAATAAATGATCAAATGAATAAGTGAAATGTTAGACTTGGAAGGGACCTAAACCATCATCTAGCCCAGAGTTCTTAAACTCAAATGCCTAGTGGGGCCCAGCAGTGATGGCCAGAGAGGGGCCTGTGGCTACATGGCAATTCATGCCCCATCAGTGCCAGTGAGTTTTTCTCAAGAATATGAGTTCACTGTTGCCAGATCTTCTGAATTTTAAAGAAAAGCTAGATATCTCAAACTTTAAAATGTTTAAAAATACTTGGCGAGCCTAATAAAATATGTCTGTGGGCCAGGTTTAATTTCTGGGCTGCCAATTTGTGACTTCTGATCTTGGCCAACCTCTAATTGTGTATGCAAAGACACTGTGGTCCAGAGAGGTCAGGGGCATTCCTGAGGTCACCCAAGTATCAGTGGCAAACAGACTCCAACCCAGGAGTCTTAAGAATTCCAATTCAAATTAGTACCTCCTGATCATATTCTGGGAGCAGGGCACTCAGATCTCATACCCTTATTCAAGCCAAAGTGCAGCACTTGGAATGACGGAAAACATGTGCAAAAATCTAAGAGGTAGCGTCTTGACTTTGCTAATGGTTCCCTATGTCAGGTTATATTTTTAAACAATCCTAAGTATTTGCTTCTCTTTTCCAATGCTGTGTCTGTTTCCGTCTCACTAGAAAATTTAATTATATACATTTTAGTTTAAATTTTGTTCCTATCTGTGTAGTACCCATAACTGTATAAAATGTCAAATTATACTACAAGGCCTATAGTGACAACTCTCAGTTGCTTGCCCCATACCTTACCAGCCCTCAGTCCTGCTCTCTTCAAGTTTTTTAGTTGGTGGTATACCTGCTGAAAAGTCTTTTTAAATTCATGGTGCTCCAGTTTCAACCTGGAAACACATGCCCATCTGCTCTAGGACATACTCTTGTATCATTTATTTCAAATTGTTCTTCTCATTTTCTCTGTTATCTGCTAGAATTCCTATTAGTTGGGTCTTCTAATTTTCTTTCCTTCCATTTCATTTTAATCTATTTATTTAGAGACTTCCTCGGCATCATCTTACATCTCTACTATTGAATCTTTCACTTCTACTATTACACTTTTTAATGCCCAGAAGTTTTTTTTCATCAATCTCTGAATGTTCTCTTTCGAATGTTCTCCTGTTTTTGTTTTGTGGCTTCAGCAGTGTCTCCTATCTCCTAATAATTGTACTTTGTCTGTTGATTTGTTTGAAGTTGCTTATGCTCTGGTCTTTTTTCTCTGAGTTCCTTTTTATTCTGTTTGTTTCTGTCTCTGCTTTTTCCATTAGAAGCTTTCCTCAAATGTTTGATAGACTTGGTTATCTAATCATATTTAAAAGTGAGGCACTAGAAGAAGTATATACATGAATAAGTAAATAAGCAAAGCACTACAATTCTGATAATAAGTTCTGTGTACAAGGTGGCCGTTTTGACTGGTAGGCTTTACTGTATAGCATCCAGCTACTTTTCTTAGGGAATCTCCAATGGTCAAGTCTGTGGCTAAGTTTATGGAAGAATAATCCTCTAGATACCTTCCTGAGAGGTAAAAATACTGGCTCCCAGTGTTCAGAGAGCCGAATAGAGAAGGAGGGTTGGAGAACTTGCCATTCAGTATGTAGATTTTCACTTCACTCCCCATGTTTCTAACATTCTGCCTCATCCCTATCTTGACTGGTGTCCCCAAATCCTTTCTGGTTCAACATCTCCAAAGGGAAAATCTCTAATCTAATTTGAGTGGTTGTGGGGATAGAGGGATTAATTTATATTTATTTATTTATTTATTTTTCGAGATGGAGTTTTGCTCTTGTTGCCCAGGCTGGAGAGCAATGGCGCGATCTCAACTCACTGCAACCTCCACCTCCCAGGTTCAAGCGATTCTCCTGCCTCAGCTTCCCGAGTAGCTGGGATCACAGGCATACGCCACCACACCCAGCAAATTTTGTATTTTTAGTAGAGATGAGGTTTCACCACGTTGGCCAGGCTGGTCTGGAACTCCTGACTTCAGGTGATCCACCTGCCTGGGCCTCCCAAAGTACTGGGATTACAGACATGAGCCACTGCACCCCACCTAATTTGTCTTTAAAGGACTTGACCATGCCTCTTGTTTGCAATCACTCCCGACACTACTACCTTTAGAGACGCCTATGGTGTTTCTAGTTCCTGAACCTCTCTGAGCTCCTGTGGTTTGCATTGCTTTGTTCCTTGTTAATTTCCCCCACTAAGGGCTGAAGCTTCAGTTTTGGGAGGGTCTGCTAAGTCAGTTATTCTTTGTACTTATGCATTCTAGCTTCCAAAATTTTGCTTGCATTTCTCCTCTGCTGTCACCTCCTCTCTTGCTGTCTGCCTGTTTTGGTTGGTGCCTTCTTTATTCCTTTACCATCATTTCAGAGAATCTTACATGGAGAGCACAGACAAATACATTTGTTTAATCCACTATGTGAAATAGGAAGTTTTCCTAGGAAATTTAGATTTGATTTTTAAGGCCTGTTAGTCTAAGATCAACCTTGACGAGGTGGGTACGTGGACAGTGACAACCTGGCCCATTCCATATTCTAAACAAGGAGTCTTTCTAATGAGTCTACAGACACAAAATGGCCCTTTGATTCCTCTTGTATAACATGATTTGATGGAGACCTGGCAGATCTATCTGTGATGTGACTACTCCAATTCTGAATAAGCGATGTTGTAATACTTCTCATTATATTTCCCAATTTTATCGAAAGGCTCATGTGTCAACAGTGTAAAGATTTTAAACCTGGCCTAATACTTTTAAAATTCTGTGCCTTTTCATAGCTGAGTTGTACCTTACTTACATATACAGTTACATTTACATAAGCATGATGCTATTTTGGACTGAGTTTATAAGAGAATTCTGTAACATTCTTTATGAAGTCAGTGTCTGTTACCATTGATAATAAGGGGTGTGTGGTATATGCCACCAGATTTGGCCCATGATAAAGAACTTCTGTTACTAACAATTATGGCAGTGGCAGTAGGGATATTGGAATGATAGTGGAGGTATTGGGGACATGATCAAGGTGACAGCACTAGCCTGGGCAATAGTGAGACCTTCTCTCTACATTTTTTTTTAACTAGCTGAGTGTGGTGACTTGTGCCTGTGGTCCCAGCTATTTGGGGAAGCTGAGATGGGAGGTTCACTTGAGCCTGAGAGGTTGAGGCTGTGGTGAGCTGAGATCACGCCACTGTACTCCAGCCTGGGTGATAAGCAAGACCCTGTCTCAAAAATAAAAACAAAAACAAAACAAACAAACACCAGTAATTGAGTGGTGTTTTGTAAATTAATTAAATTATCTTTATTTACCTACTACTCTTTGGCTCTTTATTATACAATCTACAACATTTGGGATAAGCCACCATGAATAAAGTTATATTCACCATTCTGGGTGCCCATTTTAGCCTTACCCAAAGAGTGTCAGATGCTAGGAAAACCAGGCCATTACAGTGTGACTAAAAGAGGCCACTACTGTTTTTCATGGTGGTCCCTCCACCCTACAGAACAACCAGGTTTGACTCATATAACTGAAAGTGACAGTTATAAAACTACAACCATGCCCACTTATCAATCAATCAATATCTATGTTCCAAAGCTTGGTATTGGGAGTTCTGAGGAACACGAAAGGAGACAGTCTTTTATTCTTGAGGAACTTACCAATAGTACTAGGCAATGTAGGGTGAGCTTCCGTGGGCATGATGGGTTTCATTTAAGAGGAAGAATTTAGAATGGAAAGCAATGAAGGGACTGGGACATTCTCATTGTACTTTGTCTATATCCTAGTTACAGGATTTTTAGTACATGGCATTGTTGTTATTTGCCTACTACATGATGTCATCTCCATTGAGGACATGGGGCTTGGTATCTTCATCTTTGTCTCCCCAGCAATTTACATATGGATAGTGCCTGGCACATTTGATAAATGTTTATTGAATGAAAGAAAGAATGAATGAGCAAATTCATTGGCAGAGGGTGGTGGTGTTGGGGGGTGCTGGTAGGCTACCTCTTAAATAACCTATAGGAAACAGGCAAAAAGACAGGAGGGTGTTCCTGGTGTAGAAAACTGTGATTGAAGTATGCAAGGGGGTGTTCTGAAACAAATCTTGCTGGAATACGGGGCTCAGTGGGTGAGCAGTGGGAGATAAGTTTGGACATGAAGACGAGCCAGATTATTGAGAGACGTGAAAACAGGTTCATAGAGTTTGGACTTTATCCTCTATGAAAGGGTGAGCTGTTGGCGTATTTAGCGTACAAGATGAATTTGATGAGAGCAGGGTAACATTAACATTAGCTTGTCTGCCCTAGGCAGAATGAACTGATTAGGGAAGAGACTAGAGCCAGAGCAGATAGTTAGGAGACTACTGTGATAATCCTAGTGCAAAATGATGATGGCCTCGATGGAGTAGTTGGTGATTGAAAAGGAGAGACAGAAAGAGATGCAATAAAAGAAAATATGTAAGAATAACCTATTAAAATGAAAATCCTAAAAAAATTCTGCTGGATAAACCCAAGTTAGGAGGTTTTGTTATCTCACCACTTTCCAGTAGTTTTTATAGTGTGAATACTTTTTTCAGCATACATTTTTCTGAAAAAAAGAGATGAGAAGGGGAGCCCATATATGAAGGCTTCAGCCCAAAATGTTCAGAGTAAGGAACCAAGGAAAGGGTTCCTGTAGAGGGGTTGCTATGGCTTTGCTTCCTACAAGCCTCTCCTCTGCTGAGAGCAAGCCCGCAAACTGCAGGGAATCTGACTTTCTCCAGGAGTGAAAGGCTGTGTTTGATCTTGGGGTGGGGACTGGCCTGGGGAGGGCAACCATTTCCTGCAGTCTCACAAACCACCAGAATCTTATTCTCTGTGGATTTCATTAGATCCAATACTTAGTAAATGATCATATTTCCAACCCTAAACCTTACAAATTTGTCTTGAGCTATATACGACGATGGTGACAAATGTTTCCTGGGGGTTGAGAATGGGAGGTGGGGGTAGGAAACAGAAGCAAAACAAAAAAAACCACAACAAACATTTTTTTTTTCTTTTCTTTTCTTTTTTTTTTCTTTCGGAGACAGAGTCTCACTCTGTCACCCAGGTTGGAGTGCAGTGGCTCAATCTCACTGCAACCTCTGCCTCCTGGGCCTAAGCGATTTTCCCACCTCAGCCTCCCTAGTAGCTGGAATTACAGGCATGCACCACCACACCTGGCTAATTTTTGTATTTTTAGTAGAGACGGTTTTTGCCATCTTGGCCAGGCTGGTCTTGAACTCCTGACCTCAAGTGATCCACGCGCCTCAGCCTCCCAAAGTACTGGGATTACAGATGTGAGCCACCATGCCCGGCCAAAAAAACAATGTTTTGATTTAAAGGAACTGGAGTGGTAGTTTTTTTCTTTTTTTTCCCCAATCTTGATTTTCACCAACATTTTTACTGTAGAGGTTTAGGTCATGTGAGTACCAAAAGGACTGACATTTTAGACCATTCTGAAAAAGCTTTTGCAGTGGGAATACTGTCCTGTTCATAATAAGCCCAACAAAAACTTAGATATATTTATACAAAGGAAAAACCAAAATAGGTGTAGGGTAACATTGGAAGCTTAATGCTTGCACAAAAGTGCTCTTTGTTTAATTTTCTTTTTAGAAATGAACTCACAAAAAAGGTGCAAAAATTAATACTGTGTCTTGGTCCTAAGCTTGAGGCAGATCCTGCATCTTCAATTTAATATTCTTTTGTGTTCCTTATTCACCCCAGTGATTAGAGGTGGCCTTGAATTTCAGCACTTAAGTGATGCTTCATGACTTCTGGAACAGGTTAAATAAATAATATCTATATCCCCCAAATTTAACATGATGTGTTGTTAAATGAAGAAGAGAATGAACTATTATCCTTTGTATTTGAAGATGATTCTACTCATGGTGATCACTGATCATGTGTGCAAGCTAGAAAAAGATGTGAATGACCTGCTCCTTTTCATGCTGTAATCGAAGGAGGTCTGGGCTAATTTTCAACTCTGCCCTCAAGATCCTTCTTTACATGTTATCTTAATACTAATGTCACAATAATACTACTACTGCGACTTACAATAATAATAGTGATCATGACGATGCTGCCACCAACAACAGCATAATAGTGGGAGACCTAATACCCAATATTCTTGTTGGATCTTTTATCAAAATACTGTGATATGGGCAAGGATGTTATTGCCCCTATTTTCTGAACATTGGACACCAGGGTCATCTGTCTTTTACTGTTCTCAAAAATATTTTAATTAAAATTGAAAAACACCTATTTAATTCACTTTAAATATTAGTAAAATAATATCTTTGCATTGTTCAAATTCCGTCTGAAGTGACTGATTGGTTTTCTTCTATTTGTTTCCATCCTCAAATGATACCTTTCCATCTACAAAAAAACTGAACCAAAGACAGCTCCCATTTTCCTATTCGTTTTTTCATATGGAATTTTAATGGTGATTTTATTCCAAACCTTGCACAAACATAAATACTGCATTAAAGGAAGATGAATTTATTTTGACCTTTACTGAAAATGCACTGTGAAACAAAGCACTTACGCATTTATAGCCTGTTAGACACTCACATTACCCACTTCCATGTAGATAAGAAAGTCTTTCCCAGCAAAAGTAATGTTCACAAGTAGAGCAGTTTTACAGAGCACTTAACTGCAAAGCCAGATATTATCATGTTCTTCACTATGAGTCTGTTTTGCTTGGTTTTATGCATCTAAGATCTATAGAAATTAAGGAAGTATCTAAAGTGTTACATTCAAGAATCATAGAGGATGACTTTTTTGATGGGTTTTGATGAAAATACAGGATATTTGCAACAAAATAATTGGGGGAAAACATTATTTAATAGAAGGGAGATGGAGTGTTTGGGGATTTTGTTTGGTTTCTTTTGAACTAGTTTCTCCCATCTCTCTCCTGTAAAGAAACTGGTGGTATTGTTTTAGTAATTTTCGGTTAAAAGTGGGTTCCAATTCTATTTATAATTATTAACATACCCTGTCCCCTTAAAATAGACCACCGTTTCTTTGCCTGGGCAGAAATGAGTATTTTGTGCATTTTATTTTTTGCTGTGATCCTTCTCCTTTAGTCATAAGCCTCTGACTGCAGAGCTATTTCCTCCATCCAGATTCTTGTGTCAGAGAGTTGAGATGTTAAACCACAGCAACCATGAAACTTTAAAATCTCTGATGCATGATGAATGGGTGCTGGGCAAAGCAGCTTAAAATCTATGCTTTTGCTTCTCTTTAAACACTTTAAATTGACAGCGCCATAGATCAAACATTTTTACTGAGAGGAGAAGCTTTGGCAATTTAACTTAAACAAGTGCACAGTTACCATCATCTCAAGACCTCACCCCTCCACAATTACCCCTTCCACCTAGCAGATTGGGTACATTTCTCATTGAGAGCAAGTGTGTGTGTACGTGTGTGTGTGTGTGTGTGTGCACGCGCACGCGCAGTTATACTACAGGGCAGCGGCCTGTAACTGGGCGGGTATAACACCCCACGCAACTTCCCCCACCTACCCCCATCTCACCAAGTCTCACCCCCAAGGAGATGAGCCAGGGGATTCCACCCGCGGCCCCTGCCGTCGCGGAGCATGCGCCGTGGTCCCGCCTCCGCCCACCGCTACCACAGCCTTCCCCCTCCCCTCTCTCGTCTTCCTCCTCCTCCTCCTCTCCCTCCCCACCCCCATCTTGGAGCAGCGAAGTTGGCGCGCTGCCCATTCAGGCGTTCAGCGTCAGCTCCTCAGGGATCAGCAGGCAAAGTCACAGTCTGCACAAACAGAGCTTTCAAATTCATAAAATTCATAGGATTTTTCACAAATGAATGAACACAATTTTCTACCAATTTCCTCATTATGCAAATATGCAAAATATCAAATTTAGGCCAATTAGGGTCCTCCACAGTCCCAAATTCACCCGTTTAAGCCATAATTGCAGAAACTATCAAATAATTACGGTCGCTAATTGGAAATATTTGTGACAGATACAACAAATTCTTGCACAAATTACATTTCATTCGAGGAACCACTGCGCGCCACTGAAATTTTATCGAAGTCTAATTTAACTTACATAATGAGTTGAATTGAGTACTTGTTATCAAATTTGAGCAATTCATAGCCCCGTAATGTGGAATGATCAAATAAATTAAAAGGGAATTTATTCAATATTTTGTTGTGATCCTTTTCTCGGAACCATTGCTATTTTGCAGGGAATTTCCTCCTCCCGCGGCCCGGGGCGGGTGCCTGGTGTCACTGAAGCCCCGGCGGTGCCCGCGGCAGCGGCGCTAGGAGACTGCGGGTGGCTGGGAGCTGGGAGCCGGGAGCCGGGAGCGGGAGTGCAGAGCCGCAGCCCCGAACCACAGCAGCCTCCGCGCCGCGAGCAACCAGGCCGACGCCGACCTGGCGTCCAGCACTGCAAGCTCCGGGCAGTCGGAGGCCCGCTCGGGTCCTTTGCTTTGTTTTCATTAATTGGGTGGAGGGGTCACCGAACACTTCCGGGTGAAGCAAGGGGGAGTCCTAGAAAGGATTTGACTTCTGGAAGTGTAAACACGCGCGCGCGCACTTGCACTCGCGCCCACACACGCACTTCTCGCGCGTGCACACACTCAAGCCACACATGCACACTGCGCACCCCCACACCACACACTCACACGCCACATATACACTTGATCACACGCGCACACGCCACATGCAAGGGCACACATTGTCTCTCTTACACACCCACTACACAAACACACACCCACATACACGCGCGCGCGCACACGGGACCGACCGCACCTCGCGCCGGCCTGTAAAACTCAGCCCTGCTGGAGTAGAGCAGAAGCGCGCCCTCTCGGAGTTTCTCTCTCGCGAGCCGGCCTGCCGAGGGTTAACTGCTGGATGGAGGGTCCTGCGATGGTCGCGCGCACAGTGTCCCACGGGCACAGTCACACACAGACACACACATACACACACTCTGGAAGAGGGAACGCGCACTCGCGCTCCTGGCCTTTGTGTGTGTCCTCGGGAGAGGTCCAACTCCGAGTAATTGAATGGCACTCTAACCAGTAGTCTGGACCCTCCCTGACACGCCAATCCACGCGGCCCCTCTGGACGCATGTCCCTCGAGTGCGGCAAACACACGGGCTGCCGGGATTACCCTCTCCCGAAGGTCAGCCTTGCAGACAGGGCATTCATTTTGCCTTTGCACAGTCGCGCAACACACTCACTAGCAGTTTTTTTCCAACTGCCTGTGGCCTCGTTGGCGGGTTATAAATGTCTCCTTCTCCCTGTGATTTGTTTAATCCGTGGAAATGGTGCTGGTCCTATGTAAACAAGCCAAGTGCGGAATGAAGGCAGTCACCCATGCGTGGCCAGCCTGCCTATTTGTCAGAAAACCTTCATAAATACTGAGCCGGGGCTGGGCAAGGATGTGATGTCTCCATTTTTGCCAGGAAAGGGCACGAGGAAGACAAAGCGAGGCAAGGCAGCGTGTAACCTTTAAGGGACAGATAGTCTGGGAGCTCGGAGGAAGCACTTGGGCTAATTCAATGCGGGAAGATGACAGATGCGGGGCTGACTGCGCGCCTGGCATCCGCTGGGCGGGAGAAGACAAGGCCCGGGCGTTTTTATACCAGGGAGCACACAGATAAGGGCCACATTGCCCCAGGCCAGGCCCGCGATTCCGAGGTCTTATGAGGCCTTATGAGGCCTTATGGCTGGGCCAGAGTTGCTTCTTGACAAGCAAATCTCAGACACCCGTAGGTCTACAGGCGCACCACCCCTCCTAGTAAACCCCTCCAAATATTTCATTTCCAACCTCACCTGGTTTCATTCAAAACAAATTTCTGGTGTCCCGGGCAGGTAGCCATGGAGCAGAGCTGCGGACCCGTCTCTCGATTTGTCAAAACGTCCGTGGGTGACCTGTCCAAGTTCTGTTTGCCCACCCCTAGACTTATGATCCAGCTCCCAAATACGTGCTTTAAAAAAAAAAAAAAAAATAGAACAATGCATATGTGGCTAATTACACACTCCTAACAAAAGCAGTAATTACCGCCTGTAATTATCATCGTCCTTATTTAGAAAAAATGTGAGAAAATGTTGAATATTAAAACATGAAAGCAGCTATTAATCAAACCTTTACACCTTCTTTAACTCAGGCGTAATGGTGGGTATTATCATAAATCTACTCTGATAGTAACACAAGAATAATGAGTTCAGTAATGATAGCGATGATGATCATAATGATTTTAACCAACAAAGAATGGTGTAGATTTATTGCTAATAATGTGGTACAGGAACCTCTTTCATTAAAATTACCTATGTGTGTTCTCCTCGCTGGGGTAACCTGCGTGTGTGTGTGCGTGTGTGTGTGTGTCTGTGTGGGTCTGTGTGGGGTACTGCCACCTTCGTCTGTGGCTAAAGATCAAAGCTGATTGTTTGCAGCATATTGACCTCTCTCTGGAAAGCCTTTATCCGAGTCTCTGTCTGGAAGCAGGGTCCTCCCTTCTCCCCTTAGAAGAATCTAGTCCAGAGACTCTTAGAGGGGTGGAGTGGATGCCGGAAGTCTAGGGCCTGGAGAGAACGCTTTTTGTGGGGTAGGCCTCCTCCTCCTCCAGTCTACCCAACTCCTCACCCCTGCACCCTCTCCAGAGAAGGTCACTGTGGGGAAGTGGAGGATGGCATTAGCCATGGTAGATCTTCCAGGTCACAGTCTCAGAAGAGGGGCCGGGTTGGTTTGGGGCTTTGATTGATACAATGAAAAGAGGAGGGGGCATAAGGATTTAACCTTTGAGACTCCAGCTTTAAAACTTGTTTTCTCTTCCAAAGTAAAGGGAAGCGCTCCCGGTGGCCTAGGGGCTAGGCTTAGAGACCGTTAGCCATTCAGAAGGGCAAATGCCTAGGGTACTAGCCAGGTGGAAAATATAACAAAGAGAGAGAATGTTCAGTTCACCTGCAAGTACCCTTGTTTTTAATGAAATTAACTTGGCATTTGTCCTTTGCAAATATGAAAATTCTCAGAGGAAAACGCTGTTTTAATGTAACTGTAATGTTATACATGTGATTTTCTTTTAGACCCCTCTTTGGGACATAGTGCTCCATTTTAGTGAGGGAGAGCCCCAGGAGTTCAAACTCCCAAACCTAATTTTTGCCCCTGAATTTTCAGTCATAAGCAATTCTCCAAAGCAAATCATAAACCTTTAGGGCTTATGAGGGCTCATAAACAGGAGGCTCTGTGAGCTTGAACTCCCAGAGACCAGTCAGAAAACGTTAAGTATCCCTCCTGGAGTCCCTGCCCAGGAAAAAGTGTAAATGTAGATACATTTAGTGGGTTTCATAGACTAGTCTGGTTATATTTTCCTAAATGACAACCTTTCCAATTAATTGTAAAATTCTGTCAGCTATGTCGTATAGAATGCAGTGGTGACATAATTAGGACTTATACATAATAAATAATACATGTATAGTATTTTAGCTTCCACAACCAGTTATGAGATCAATGTTTGGGACAATTAACTACACGGGCTTTTTTTAAAACGAAGGCACTATAAACACACTGGTTTTAAATGTCCTAATTAGTAACTTGCTCATTAATTAACTTTCTGATTAGTTGTGTAGCAATCTAATTTGTAGATGAGCCACTTAAAGAGTGATACCTTGTAATTCTTTTTTCTGTCTTTAAAATTCCCCCGTAAAATGTAATTTTGTATCCAGCTGGCCTCTTAGTTGTGGAAATTCTCTGCTTAAAAGATGCTGTGCTTTTGGTCTAAAACAAATTGTCACTTAATCCTTTCCTATCTGGATAGGACAGTCTGGCTGGAGGCAGAGGGTGAGGAATGGGAGCGAAGAGGGTAGGGGAACAGGCGGGCAGAGTTCTGTTAATAATATGAGGAAGTGGATAAAGGCCAAAAGTACTCTATACATTTAGCCTAAACATAATTTCCCCCAATTTTGTAAAGAAAAGAAGAGAGAAAGCACTTACGACTTTCATCATGACCAATTCTCAAATCCAAAAACCATTTTAGGGGAAAAGAAATAATTTTTAAAGAAAACTTATGGTGGCCTCCATACCCCTATCATGGGCTAGCCCAGGGGATAATTTAATGCAGTGGACAAAGGGCTAATGGCCGATTTCAATAGAGGCCGCCTCACACTGGAACATCCCGGGGCTGTTCTATTAGCATCAGAAAGGGCTCCGGGTCCTGTTTCCACCAGAGCTATTGTTGCCCGGGTGTGTCGCCAGTCCCATCCTGCAGAAAGCCTTTAGCCCTGATGGCAGATGATTCTCTAAGTGAATAGAGATGAAGGCAGGGATATTAAGTGACTCTATAAAACATCCCGGACACAATTGTGTGATTGATGGAGGACAAAGTGGGAACAGCAGGACACAGGATCCTGGGAGAAGCAGCCTTGTCAATGCGAGAAACCCATCTCTGGAAACAGCTTCTCCTGGAGGAGTTTGCAGTCTATTTGTATGAGTAATCAGCTGGGCCCCCTCTCTGTCAGCCCTGTTTACTCACTGATTTTCTCAACAAGACAACCATTGACACTGGATGGATGGGGCTAATCTGGCGCAGAACTGGCGGCTTCGCAGAGGCTACAGGTCGAAAATAGAGCGCGGTGCCAGCTTCACCTCGCCTAATCTAGCGGCTAATATTTATTAGAGCCAATTTATACCGCTGCTCTCTCAAAGAGCAAGGAAGTCCTGGGTGCAATTAATAACATGGGCAATAACCACAGACAAACAAATAAATAAGAGTTTGTGAACTGTTTGGTTGGTTTTAAGGGAGGGTGGGGAGAGGACAGGGTTGGGTTTGCCACCTGGAACTGCAAGGAGAGGAAGTAAAGGTAGCCTTGAAGCCCCTGAAAAGGGGCATTCTCTTTGGGCCCCTTATCCAATCTCAGAGCAACAACCCGGCTGCAAAATGGCTTAGGAGCCTGCACAAATGCACGTAATTCCACACTGCATCTAACAGAACCTGCACACAGACACCTGCCCTTGCAGGCAGAGGTGCACTCCCATTGTAAATATCCAGCTTATGCGCATCCCTACCCTGGGCGGAGGGAAACCCAGATCGCAAGGCTTGCAGGGCACTCAGCAGCCAAGCCCTGCAGCCACCCAGAAGAGTGGCTATCTGGGAGCTACAAAACTGTGGAGGTGTGGGAGAAAAGAGAATGAGGATGGGGTACTAGCGGGTGGAACTCCAAGGTCTTGAAGGCCTCAGGCCCCTCTTCCTAAGATCAATGTCCTAGGATGTGAGACCTGTTGGTACAGATGTTGACAGTTGTTAAGTTTGCAGGGTTTGGATGTTTAACATGATTTTGCTGGGCCAAGCTGGAGAGAAACAGAAAACGAGAGTGTGTATGCTCCCGATGGTGCCTTGTGGGCCTCAAGTGTGTATAAAGTCACCGATAGGCCTATATTGTAAAGGGATGGTAGGAAGCAGCGTTGTTCTTAACTGGGCGCCGATGTAGATGTAGCGGGGGCTGCTTCACAAGCGCTGACCTCGCAGCAGCCAGGGCCTGCAGATCGCAGGCTGCCAGGAAGGGAGCCCTTTGCCCTCGCGCCCTGGTCTCCCCACTCGCCCTCCCCGACCCCTTCTGGGCCAGCGGGCTCCCGCGCCTTGCTAATTGCTCGGCTCCCTTCATGCACACATCTCCACTAATTTTACATTTCTCATTCTGCGGGTAGCTGGAAAGCGGCTCAGGGAATACGGTTCCTTCTCTTAGCTACCGCATGAATACAGTAAGTGGTGGCCATCCAGGCCTCCCTGGCCGGGAGGTTTGGTAAATTAGCAGCTTGGCTGTATAATCAGGCGTTCGCCATTGAGGCCACAGTGCTGTACCCGTTAACCAGGTGAGATTTCATCATCTAATGGGTTGGGAGGTGTGACCGAGCTGCTAAGTTAGCAATTAAACTTAACAAATATCATTGGATTGCGTTTTTTTTTTTTTTTTTTTTTTTACAGGCCAAAGCCACGTCACCCCAGGCATAAACGAAAAAAAAAAAAAAAAAAAAAAAAAACTTTCCAAAATGTACACACTAAGGGAAACGCTTTTGTGAAACACATGAAATGGTAAAATGTGGTTTGGTACCTAAACACAATATTTGCATTCTATTATCCTAAAAAATACAGACCTCCTAGTTATGGTTCTAGGTCTGGAAGGGCCTCTTCTGCCAGCTGGTTCTCCAAAGGCAGGGCAGGATATATAAAACGTATCATCTTAGGCAATATCTAATATAGGACAGAAAAATCTGGGAAATAATAGAGATTTGTTCCTTTGGGCCTATTGTTTAGATTTATTATTTTAGTAAGAATTGGAATCAAAGAGAAAAGGGCAAACACTCAGGTAAAAGATTATTCCAAGCCTGTAACAGCCAACAAGAGCCAGCTCCCCAGGTGCCTGTGGGGCCTGAACCCCTGCACCTCCACCTTGATCTTTAAGATGTAGCCATATTAGTTGGGGCTGGTGACTGAAATGCTTGGTGTACATTAGGAGATCCTACTTAGATTTTCTTCCTGGAAACAAGTACGCTCTCCTCTTGATGTTGAGAATTTCCTCTGTCTGTAGGTATGTGGGATAAATATGTAGTATCTCTCATAGAGAGAGATAGAGAAAGACGGTGCAAGCAAGACCTAGTAGATTTTTCTGAGTGTTAAATGCCTAAATGGAAACATAACAGAAAATATTATTAGCTTTATCTGCCGACACCAGGGACGCAGGTTAAAGTATTTTTCATTTAATTTGATAGAGAATAAAGCACTTAAAGCACTTGATGATTTATTGATCAAATAGAAATCAGGCGTCAGACAATAGCTCCTTATTTAATCCCCATTCACACGATTAAAAGCCAAGTGAACTTTTTTTTTTTTAACAATTTGCTCAATAGGCTTTATGCTATATAAAGAATAAAAAGAGAACCATTCTTCTGACCTATAAATCCCTCCTTTGGCTAATATGAATGACTACGGGGCACGTGAACCTCCATTGAACTGTAAACACTGTTTTAATGGACAGTAATGGCCCTATGATTTTTAGCTATTGTTCCAAAATGACTACCATGTTTATTGCCATCATTAAAAATGAATTAAAGAGTTATGAAACTCCTCAATAATGAGAACTCCGGCCGTTTATAAGCGGTGGCTCTCTTCACCCCAGCTCAGGCGGCAGGTTCTGCCTGTCTAGGGTGGTGCAGGCTGCGGGACACCCACCTGGAGCAGCGGTTTGGGGGAGCGGGGTGGGTAGAGTATTTCTTGCGGGGAGACAGGTGAGAGCCTAGAGGACTGAGAGAGTGGAAGGAGGAGGCGACTGAGTAGTGTAGGGAGGTCCAGAAAGCCCTGCCTGCTCGGACACACTCCGCAAAGAGGCGCGCGCGTGGGTGGAGCGGGGAGCCGAGGGTCTGGGGGCGGGCGCGATATACTCCCTCCCCGGCAGCCTGAGAGCGGAGGTCTGGAACCAGGACGGCGGAAGGGGGTTGGGAGGTGAGTGGAAGTAACAATGAGGAGAATAGGGTGGAGGCTTCGAGAGATATCCACGCGGCTGCAGCCAGGCAGAGAAAGCGCCCCGGACCAGGGCGGGGCAGGCTCCGGACTAGGCAGGGGCATCCGGGCAGCAGCTCCAGTTCTCTCCACGCCGAGCAGCAGCGACCGTGCGCCCACCCCACCTCCCCACAGCCCCCGCGCCGCTGGGGGCCTCGCAGGAAAATGGCTCAGCAAAGTTGCGCGCAGCCCATGCACTGTTCTCCGAGGGGTCCCTGGCTGGAGCCTGCACGTTTCTCTTTGCATTAGCAAAGCCCAAAGTCATCCAGTTTGCGCTAATCACCACAATTAGTCCTGAATTATCACCGGACTCTGACAGACGTTCCTTGTAACTCTCTTTTATTTCCAACAGCCCTAATCAGCCGCTCTCATTACAAACGCTGATTAAACTGCAAATTATCCAGCAGCGGCCCTGTTCCCGTCTACCAGCAGCTCGTTCAATATCAATTAAGGCCGAGCGGCAAAGCCTGCAGCCTCCGAGAGCTTCCAACTGCCTGATAGTGGCACTTATTAGTTTGGAAAACTAGGAAAATACTAATAATCAACAACCAAGGGGAAAGAGGAGGCAACCAAACAAAAGGCAGGCAGGAACACAGCCCGAGAGAGGAGCGAGCGAGCCGCCTGTCCGGCCCCCACTCCTTCGGCCCCAGGTGCGGCGCCAGCCCCTCACTGGGGAGGGAGGAAGGGCCCGCTTCGCTGGGAGGGCCCCAGTTACAGATCAGTGAGCTAGGTTGTGTGGGACGGCCAAATGCATTCGCTAAGATATTGTCTCGGGCTCGCTGAAGACACTTTTGCAAATAATGTATAGTATTTGAGCATTTGAGATTAAACCAACTTCCAGAACCTCGTTCCTTGAGTCGTCCTAAAATCTGTTTCCAATAAACTGTTAAAAAAAAAAACATTGACCTCTTCCCTTAAATAAAATGGGAGCTGATGACAGTTGATTTTATTTACCTATTCTGTCAAATTAGATTTCCACGGCAGAGCACTACTCTTATGGGCTGCAAATATGCAGCCTCGCTCAAAGACAACTATTGTGTTCACACGTGAGGCTGAAGTGTGAAGACAATCGTTGCCTTTGTCTGTCTGTCTCTCTCCCTTCTCCACTGCGGCCTTCCACGAAGGCAGTTGCAGAGGGGAGAAACTAGCCCTACCCCCCTACAAGGTGGCTTGGATTTGCTGAGGGATTCAATTGGGGGTGAAGGCAGCAACTGCAGAAAGGCCGTCGTGGATTTTTAGGTGGCTGGGATCCTACAGGCGGGGCCACTAACCCTTCCCTCTACCCACTACTCCTTAGACAGGGACAGGCACTCTGTTTTGTCCCATTTGATGGAACTGCAGTCCACCTCCAAAATTTTTTAAACGAAGAGGATTATAACTCACGAAAGCTGGAGAAGGGAGTGAATAGACGGTTCATTTCTGTCTAGGATTAGGTCATGTATTTGAGGGTTTATACATCATTAATAATCTGCATATATTTGTTTTACCAAAAACTGTCTATTCACTGCCAGGCCTGAATCCCTTTGAGAATTCAAGTAAGGAGTCCATTATCAAAGACTGCTCAACATGGCTAAGCCCACTAGACAGTGTGTTCAACAAGAAGCGTATGTTTAATTTTTGGTCCCTTTCCTAAAATTGGATCATGCTAATTATAATTACATGTTAGAATTTAAAGACAGGAAAAGGTTTACTGCTTCTGAAGATCTGGTTTGCTTCCTTCTTCCCACTACTGATTTGTTTTCCTTTTTTGCATTAACTGACAACAAACTCTGAGCTAAATCCCATGCTTAGCATGATACCTATCTTTGTGAAAAAAATTACTGTCTCTTATTCCTTAACCATATAGTTCTCCTGCTTTTGGTTGGAAATAAGCAGGATATAAAGAAATGTCGGTCGGGTGCGGTGGCTCACGCCTGTAACCCAGAACTTTGGGAGGCCGAGGCGGGCGGATCACGAGGTCAGGAGATGGAGACCCTCCTGGCTAACACGGTGAAACCTCGTCTGTACTAAAAACACAAAAACTTAGCTGGGCATTGTGGCGGGCGCCTGTAGTCCCAGCTACCCGGGAGGCTGAGGCAGAAGAATGACGTGTAACTGGGAGGCGGAGCTTGCACTGAGCTGAGATAGCACCACTGCACTCCAGCTTGGGCAACAGAGCGAGACTCCCTCTCAAAAACAAACAAACAAACAAACAAAAAAAGAGAATGCCTTCTGGATATTTATTACTCTATCTTTACATCTCCAAACCTTTACAAAAATGCTACTTTGAGAAGTATAGCACTTTTGCATTTGAAAATACTTTGGGCTCCTAGGGAAAAGAACCTTTATAAAATTTACCACATTTGCCTCTTTCTGTTTATAGAAATTTATTTGTTGTCTTCCAAATTATGGGAGACATTCATTTGATTTAAAGAATGTTTCTGCTCTTTCTTATCAATGTTGGTGATGCCATCGCTTTCCTCTACATGTTCATAACCACTGCCTTAGGCTAAGATTTCATCATCTTATGCCCAAATTTCTGAAGCAGAATCCTAAGCAAGTCTTCTAAACAATGACACATTAATTTACCCCAAACAGTTCCTGGTGCAATCTGCTGAAATTATTCTGCCTCCTACTATGGTTCAAATAATGTTTTATCCTCTGAATCACTCTACATATTTTGTTCCCATCTCTTGCAACTTTCGAATTTATATTCTGAAGCTAATTTTCATTTGTTGCTATACGCTTTTACATGGTCTTAAGCTTTCCCTATTTGAAAATGTATTATTAAAGATTTGCTATATACCAGACACTTGCTAAACTCTTATGTTATTTCATTGGATCACTAAACAACCCTCTGATGTAGGTACTATCATTAATACTGCCATTCGCAAATACAGCTTAGAAAGTTACAGCTCAAAGTTCCGTAGTTAGTAGCCACGTGAATCAGAGACCAAGCATAAGATTCAACCTTTCTTGAGTATTTGATCTTCCCTCTCTTTGAGGAAGGGACCATGCTTTCTGTTCTATTTTCTCTTCTATTTCACATAGTAGGAATTCAGTAAAAACTATGTGGAGTGTCTGATTTAAAAAATCTATGCCTCCCTCCTCCAAACACCCATACATGCATGCTCCTGGAGAGCGTGAATTTGATAATGAGGTTTCCTACTCCCAAATCCCAGTGAATGTAATCCCTGGATTACTCATCTTCCTACTGAAAAGGGGAAACAGATTTCCTTCTTTTACTTTTAAATCCACCCTGATCTGATTACCACTAGTAGCTGTGAGCACAGGTCTAAGAAGAAAACATAGTCTTTTGGGGTCTCCTTCTATGAGATAATACCCCAGTAGCCATATGACAATGCATCTGTCCAGCTGACATGGGTAAAACCATTTGAACCCCACTTCTGCAGTATTTTGGAATTCAGCATTCCCAACCAAATATACTTCTCATGTGAGACCTGTTCAAAAGACAAGATTAGGGACATCAGCCAATGACAGTTTGTAAATGAAGGTATGTATGCATGAGTTTACACGTTTTCTATAAAAGCTGAAAATATTTCCCCAGTCAATTTAGCAACATTGGTAGAGGACAGTTTTGCCCAAATGTCCTAGAACACAGTTTAAAGGCCTAATCTTGATGATCAAGGCCTTATTTTGGATATTTTTAAATCTAATTTTATGTCCGGTCATGAAAACCTTGAAAAATTACTTCCCGTCATGACATTTTAAAAATTACCTTTTATCCCTGAAACTGGAGAATAAAGATGCTTTTAGCAATAAAATATAGTACAGGATAGGACCCATGTTTAAAAATACTGCTGACAAAGACACATTTGAAAAGAACGAATGCTACTGCCACTGGCGGAGTCGATCCTCCTTGTCTGAACCTTTGGTGTACTGACGTCTAAGAGGCCATTTCTACTTACATGGTACAGTTAGAGGTTATTGTAACCATCTTAGCAATAGACGGGAGCTCAGCTGGAACTGATATGTGTGATCACTGATTGATTACCTGTCTGCTTGATAGTGTGTAGTTGAGTGAACTCATTTCCTTTACAGGACAGAAAGATTCACAAAGTAGAAAGTGCAGGTCCTTAAATTGCATGAAAATTAATGTTAAAGGTATAGTGATGAATATCTATGCATATATATGCACATATTATGGATATGGGTGTGCCCAGATTTAACATAAGAAAATCACAGCTATGGCAGTCTATATTTACAATATAGACAAAAGGATGTCATTATTAGCATTACAGAAAAGAATACTTAATTTCTTATAAGAGAATTAGCCTCAAGTTTTCTTAAAATCCTCATCTTCCTACTGCATTTGACATACACTTTGATCTGTAACCATTCTGTTTAAACACAGATATCTGGGGGCTCATCTGTTGCATAAAGCAAGGTGTACCCGTATTTGCTGTTTTCTTGGAATTCTGCTGCTTGAACCCTTATATAAGAATAAGAATGTTTTATTCATCTTCCTATCCTAAGAGTCGTGAAGAGTATGTTTAATAATAACCGTTTCATAGGTATCTGCTGAAATTAAAAGTGAAAAGGCCATGTTATTGTGCAGGTAGCTCTGGGTCCCCTAGTTCTTTCTTTTCCAGGCCCACACATGAAGGACTGTCCTGATGGAAGAAGGCAGTTGCATTTTTATGGGGTTTGTTTATATTTGCTATAATGTCTCTTGAAAGCAAGATAAGACTTAGACTCAAACTGCAGAATATGGCCAGGTATGGTGACTCATGCTTGTAATCCAAGCACTTTGGGAGGCTGAGGCAGGAGGGCTGGGCTTGAGCTCAGGAGTTTGAGACCAACCTGGGCAATACAGAGATACTCCTGTCTTTATAAAAACAAATGTATTAAAAAAAAAAAAAAAGCAATGCTGCATACTGTGCTGCCATGATACATCTGTTTGTTCACTGAGGTCATTTGGTGGCTCTGACTTAGTCTTTCTAGTATTTGTATTGTCAATGTACTGGTCTTCTTCCTGCCTCAGTTCCAGGAGCAGCAGCCTAGTTCTATGGGTACCCTCATAAGTCTCTGCCATAAGGGAGGGAATGCAGCCTGCGACACGATGTCCCAGACCTTTGCTTATGTCAGAATTCCTGCTTTTAGTTTGTCCACCTGGAGAAAGTCACACACCCATCCAGGCTCCCTGTCAGTGACTGTGTGTGGCTCTAGGTGTCCCAGTCCTCATTATTGTGACATGCAGTGAATACAATAAGCTGGGATTTCCAAGAGTGGTGTGTGGGGCTTAGGCCTTTAGTGGTCATGGATTTCTTTGAAGATCCGATGAAAGTTACAGACCTGCTCCTCCAAAAAATCCATATATTCACATTGATGGAAAATGTCATAATTTTGAAGAGTTCACAGACACCCCCAGGAGACCTGTGGAACCCAGGTTAAAAATCCCTTCATTAGAGACAGGACCCTTTAGTCCTTGTTCACTCTGAGACATACCATCAAGAGTTTTTCTTCCTCAATCACCAATTTAAAAAGCAGTTGAGGGAAGATCAAGTCACTTCTCAAATCCCTACAACAAGTGCAGTGAAGGCACAATTTATGTCTGTGAAATCAAATTTCTCTCTTTCTCTGATCATCACCAGGGCACACATTTGCACCATGTTTTGCACAATGGATGGCATGAGAATTGGCAAATTTTTATCAACATTTTTAATGGCAGGCCAAGAGGAAATGTTAGGTTTCGTTTTTTTCTCTTTTTTTTCCTCCTTTCCCATCTCTGGCAAACCGGTCACAGATACTGAAATGCCCAAAAAGAGAAGCTAAAAAGCCCTATAAAACCAAAACTAACCCTAGTAATCAAGTCAAGCTATCTATTTTAGATGGAGACCCCAAATCATACAAATCTGCATAGAGGAACATACAAACATTTAGGATTACAGAAGGAAATGCTTTAATTTCCTTTGTGAGAACTAAGCAAAACTCTAAATAGTCCTTTTTAAAATGCCTGAACAGATGTATTTGCAGACAGTCTGTTGTGTGTGTAACCAAAGTGGACTTTTAATTATGGAACATTAACTGTGAATTAATATCTCATTATAGCTACAGAGTAGAGAGCATATAAACTGTCATTAGTACTGAGAACACGTTTGTACTGTATGGGGTTAGTTCTGACTTTTGATGCTCACTTCTTTCGGGTTCAGTCCTCACCTCCATGCCAAATGCCTTTTCCACAGTTCTCAGTGCAGAGGAACTTTGTCCCACCCTGTGGGTAACAGCAGCTTGAATGGCAGTTGGCTCTAAAAATGGCATCAGTGCATCCAGTCAGACTGCTTGAGGAGTTACGCTGCCAACTGCACCTCTATCCCAGAAACACTCTTCAACAGCATCCTAAAAATGGCAATAAAGTGAGAACCCCATGTTCTGTATTCGCTTCTCCAAGAACCCAAATCTCAAGCCAGAATATGTGACTCAGTGGTTTGAATCAAGTTCCTGACTTTGCTGGGTCTTGAATGACCTATGAACAAAACAGTGCTTTTATTTACAAGAACCATGAGAATCTTGCTTAAGCAGTTTAAGAATTGTTTTTTTTTTTTCTTTTCTTTTTTTTTTTGAGACGGAGTCTCGCTCTGTCACCCAGGTTGGAGTGCAGTGGCCGGATCTCAGTTCACTGCAAGCTCCGCCTCCCGGGTTCAAGCGATTCTCCCACCTCAGCCTCCCCAGTAGCTGGAATTACAGGCATGCACCACCACGCCCAGCTAATTTTGTATTTTTAGTAGAGACGGGGTTTCTCCATGTTGGTCAGGCTGGTCTCAAATTTCCTACCTCAGGTGATCCGCCCACCTCGGCCTCCCAAAGTGCTGGGATTACAGGCGTGAGCCATCGCACCCAGCCCAGCAGTTTAAGAATTGAAAGAATTTTAAAATATTAATATAGCAATATATTCTAGAGGAATATTGGAAGACTTAGGAACAGGGAGCCCCCACCGAAAACAGGAAACAACTATCTGGCTGAGGCAAAACAACTGACAAAGGAAAGAAGAAAATCAGGATGGCATCACTAACAATGAACATATTTTTCTTATAAATATATTTTTCTTATAATGTGTTTTTCTGAGAAATACATTTATGAAAAATATGTTTTTGAATATATTCTGAGTTTGAAATATTCTTATGAATAGATTAATAATCTTTATGTTTAACAAACGTGTCTTTAAATAAATTCTCTTTCTACTCCTATATTTCTCCTTCCATTTTCTCTCCATCTCCATCTTCAGCAGCAACAAGCAGACAGAGACAATTTAACTCCTTCAAATGTCAATAAGAAGTTATATGGCCAGGTGCAGTGACTCACGCCTATAATCCAAGCACTTTGGGAGGCCGAGGTGGGCGGATCACCTGAGGTCAGGAGTTCAAGACCAGCCTGGCCATCATGGTGAAACTCTGTCTCTACTAAAAAAATACAAAAATTAGTCTGGCGCCTGTAATCCCAGCTATTCAGGAGGCTGAGGCAGGAGAATCACTTGAGCCCGGGAGGCGGAGGTTGCAGTGAGTGGAGATCATGCCAGTGTATTCCAGCTTGGGCGACAGAGCAAGACTCTATTTCAAAGAAAAAACAAAAGTTATAATCATGCCAATCTAAAATAGTTGAAAGACACAAGTAAATTTGGCTTTCAGTGAATTGGCTTTGGGCAAATGGGCCTTCTTGCCTCTGTAACAAGTTCTCCTTGTTGTTAGTCCACTTTTGAATCCAAGTCCCAAGTTTGGTAACAGAGTTTCTGTCTTAGTCCTAGGTTCAACACCTCCCTCAATCCTTCAAGTCTAGTGAATAGATTTGCCTCTTGTTCATTGAGTCTAGATTTTGCCTTCTTTTTGACCGTGTAATTTCCAGGGAGGAAGTCCGGCCCCTGTGGCGAAAGACCTGTTGTTCATTCAAGACACTGTATTGAGTACCTACTGTCTGCCAGACACAGTTCTAGAACACACTAGAACTATGACAATGGACCAGGCAAATAAAGCTTATATTGACCTCATGATGCTTATATTTGGTAGAAGAGAATAAGTAATAACAAGGTAAACTAACAAAAAGAATAATTTCAAATATTGATTAGGGCCCAAAAGAAAATCCAACAAATAGCTTTTAACAGAAAGAGATAGAAATGGGCTACTTCCAATTGGGTTGTCAAGAAGGGATTTTTGACTAGGTGACATTGAAGACATGATTGTTATAGCTAACATTTCAGCCAAGTGAAGGTGGGGAAGAATTCAAAGCAGCAGGAATAGTTGGTGCAAAGGCCCTGATATAGGAATGTTCTTGGTATGTTCTCAGAACAGAAAGAACATCATGGCTGGAGTTAATGATCAGGACAGGAAGCAACAGGAGTTGAGGTTAGAGAGGTAAGGCAGAGGCCAGATCGTGTAGGGCCATGTAGACCATGGCGAGAGATCTGGATATTATTCTAAATGCAATAGAAAGCCATTGGAGGGTTTTAACATGGTAATTGTGTGATTGGATTTGTTTTTAAGGATTCTTTTGTGGGGAGAATGAATTATAGAGGGACAAGAGTGGAATCAGGGAGTTAGTAAACTACTACAAATACTTTGGTGGCTTGATGTGGGAGGTAATTGTGATGGATTTAGGATCTATTTTGGAGATAAATGACAGGATTGCAGTCGGAGTAAATGTGGGAAATGAGGAGAAAAGAGGAAACAGGATGACTTCCAGGTGTTGGTCTTGAGCCCCTAGGTAGATGCAGTGTCATTTCCTGGAATGAAGAAGGGCAGGTTTGTTGGGGTGAAGGGAGTAAGCTTTCTCTTTGAGATGCTCTTGAACATCCAAGTAAGTTACTTCTAGCAAGCATTCTTGATGGTCATCATCTACTTTCTTGCAACTTCAAACAGTATCTGACATCAAGTTTCTAGTTCCTCTGCAGTGCACTGTGTTCTGATACCCCATTCCTTCATGGAGGACCCCCCAAGATGTCTGCAGTTACCACACTCTCATGCTTTGCTTGTTGCCATGTCTGTTGGACACTCTCTTCTCCACGCCCCAGCCATGCACATGTGGTTAGCTGTGTTTCTCCAAAACAAGCCCAGTCTTGGGAGAGTCTGAGTGCAGGTTCCAGGACCCATCTTCCTTTCTTGCCTTGGACAAGTTGCTTCACCTCTCTGGTAGGCTCCGGCCTCCTTGTTTGTAAAATGCATCAGCTCAACGGTTCTCTCAGTGGGGTCACTGTATCAGCAACATCAACATGGCCTCGGAATTTGTGAGAAATGCAAATCCTTAGGCCCCCACCAAGACCCCCTGAAACAGAACCTTTGGGAGTGAAACCCAGCAATCCATTTTAACAAGCCCTGCAGGTGATTCTCAAAATTCATGCCAAATGTTAAGAGCCACTGAACTAGATGTTCTCTAAGGTCCCTTCCAGTGCTACATTCTATGAATCCATTATTCTTTAATCTGATCTGTATGATCAAAATGATTCACAAAAATTATTTAATAATGTCTTAAGGTTATGTACAGTTGCGGCAAATAAAAGAGCAAATCTGGAAACAACACATTTCTTATATAATCATGCAGTTTCTCCAAACACTTATTTAAATTCATCAGCCTCCAGCCATAATACTTTTAAAGAAACTTTAATAAAAAATCACTCTGAGATTTATCACAGTGGAGTTGTACATCATTTTAGTGAGTGGTTGAAAACCGCTGAACAGGTGTAATAATACCTTTGGGATTAAATAATTGTAACAGAATTACATCTTCATAATGACAGCAAAGGGAGGCGGCACCTCTCACTGCTCCATCACAGTTGATTTTAGAAGAGCTACAGGAGTTGAAGAGACTCTGAACCATTATTTATCACCTACTATTTGGGATGCTATATTTGTAAACCATTCACAAAATTGTAATTATTAAATTCTGGTCATATGCAAATTTTCTAAGAGATATTTTTTAATTGATGTAATGTTTTATACCATGATACAATTTTCTTAAATTTATATCTGTGTGATGCTAGAAATTGTTTAACCAATTTAACTAGGTGAAATAACCAGTTGTTTCCATCAATTCAGTCGAAAAGCCAAATAATACCCATTTCTTATTTTTTTATTTATTTATTTTTTGAGACAAAGTGTGTCTCTGTTGCCCAGGCTGGAGTATAGTGGCACAATCTTGGGTCACTGCAACCTCCGCCTCCTGGGTTCAAGTGATTCTCCTGCCTCAGCCTCCCAAGTAGCTGGGATTACAGGTGCCACCACCACACCCAGGTAATTTTTGTATTTTTGTAGAGACGAGGTTTCACCATGTTAGCAAGGCTAATCTCCAACTCCTGACCTCAAGTGATCTGCCCACCTCGGCCTCCTAAAGTGCTGGGATTACAGGCATGAGCCACCGCACCCAGCCAATAACACCCATTTCAAGTCTGCTGTCAACATGACAAAATTAAAATGTTTAACTGAACGTCTATGTTACTATGAGTTCTATATTTCTATGAGATTCTATGAGTTTCAGAGGCAATGTGAAACCGAAGAAAATTACTTTAAAGCTGTCAAGATTCATCACATTTGCAAAGCTCAAGAAACAAAACAACCTGCAGCTCATGAGTTCTCAAACTGTCCACTAGAGCAGTTAAATTTGGTGTGTTGTTGTTATAAAAATAGGATTCTTATTTAAAAGATTGTAATTATCTCCAGGGTTAACTTAGAAAAATTCACTAACATAGGTACTTGCTGCGTACAATGTGTGCTAAGAGATGAGTTCTTAGTAAACACACGTTTGGATTTCCCAAACACAGGCCCCTGTGTTCTCCGTGAATATAAAAACAGACCCTGCCTTTCTAAACCATGAATCAGACACCTAAGAGGACCACAAAAAGAAAGATCTCAGGTGTCTTCAGAGTTCATTCTTTTTGTCTTTAGTACAGGCAGCTCTACCATTTAATTGTATCAATTTCTAAAAGAAATGTAACAAGATTTTAAGTGTGTGTTCTAGTTTATGCTTAAGCTGAAAGGAAGTGAAGTACTCACAAATGCTATATAATACAAGCCAAAGGGTTTTCACAGTTAATTGAAACATCTGAGTAAAATGAAGATTACCTGTGTTTTATGTCTGCCACTGATGAGAAAACGAGAGATTGGTATGATGTACTCATTGGTTTGTGAATATAAAGGTGTACAGAGAGTGTCACAAATCACCTTGATGTCCCTGAGAAGGAGATTTTACCTCTGAAGCCCTGATTAATGTAAAAAGATATTTAGCTCAATAGCTCTTGGTTGCCTATGCATCTGTGTGTTCTGACACATAGCAGCCCCTTCATTTCAGGGCTGGAATAACTTACACTCATGAAATCAGCTCAGGATTCATTGTCTTTAGATTAGTATATGTAAAACATCTCAGTTGGAGGCAGTAAAGAGTCAAAACAAATCACACTACACCTGGTTTGAAGATCTGTTCTCATTTGCAAAGGTTATATGAATTTGATATAAGAATACCAGATCATTTTTCCCTGAGCACAAAATTTGTTTATGGCCTATCCAGAAAAGAAGTGGCAAAGACAGAGAGTTAGATATATTCATTGTCTGCTGTGTGCGTGCCTGAGGTCAGCCTGATTTCTGCTGAACTCCAGGGTTTTTTTTCTTATCTGAAGGTGGGGAAGCTTTGGGAGGGAGTGGTCAGGGTGATGAGCGGCAGGAACAAGAAGACTTGAGCTAAAAGCCCTACTGGACTTCTCATATCCACTTGCACTAGCATACACATAGCTAAAGAACAGACTAGGAAGAATTCAAAGGAACAAATACGCAGATCGAACTTCAATGTTCCCTGTCAGGCACAACATCCTGTGTTGTCTTCAGTAAGGGAAATGGAAAGGGAAGCTCCTCTAGGTTAAAAGGATCAAACCACCACCACCACCAGACAATTACACTGCCCAGGGCTGAGAGTGATTTTTGACTGTTCATGACTGCATAGCTGGTTGGGAGTGGAGCTAGTTTCTCAGTTCAATAAGTTTTATTCCACACCACAAAGAATGTTTCTCAGAAAGCTTATTTCCACAGGCAGATAGCAAAACAAGTATTACAAAACTGGGGTGCTATGGTCCAATAAGGTTAGGAAGCAGATGTTTAAATCCATTCTTTTATTTAAACAATGTTAAGCAGGTTTCTTAGGAGCAGGGTTCCTCAGAGTCCTCATTTGCCCTTGATGATTTTGACTTACTAATATAGGGTGCATTGTTCCCAGACGTGCTTGATGACAGAATCTTTTTCTGTTTTTTGGATCATGGAGGCTCTTTCAGGTTTAATGATTCACAAGGCACCTTTGGACAAACTTGGTCAACATCAAGGTGATCCTGCAGTGACTGCTCATGCGCTTATTGGTCGAGAGAAGACCAACTCACAGTTTGATGAGGCACTGAAGGGTGAGTCAGGCTCTCAGACCTGCAGGAGCCTCCTCTGCTGAACGAGGTAGTTGGTCTAGAGGAGTGGTTCTCAATTAGTGAAGCAATGGGAGTGTTATCACAGCTGCTGGCAGTGGGACCAGAGGCGAGGAGGGGGCATGTGTGGTTGGCAAAGCTTGCTGTACCCTCCCCAGTGGAGAAAGACTGACTTAGATGTCCCTCCCCATGGTACCTTTGTTGACCTAATAACATCATACATGCATATATTATTTGACTCAGCAAGTCTTCTTACAGGAATTTTTCTTACTGGCAAAGTTATATTTTTAAAATCCACACAGTGATATTCATCGAAGCAGTGTTGATATTATATTAACAAGAGATCAGAAATGGCTAAATATCTGCCAAAGGAATATGTGTAGCCATTACAAAGAGTAGAACTACCTCCCTTTGTATGATTAAATGAGAAAAGCAAAGCATGGACCCTATAAAGTAGGCAACCTTGGAATAAAACTGTATTATACACACTATCAATGTAAGATATATATTTAAAAGCATCTATATAAAGCGTATGTTTGTTTATATATTGAATATCTCTGGGGAAAAAAGCAAAAAGGGTAACAACCATTATACTGGAGTGTCTTGAGGACAGAGTTGTCAAAGAGACTTATTTTACACTGTGCACCCTTTAGTACTGTTTGAATTTTTTTCCATATGCAAGGTAGCTATTCTCAGTTCCTTTTCCCCGTATACATGTGTGCCAATCTTCATATCAACAGATGGAGTCTCTTTCTCCTCCTTCCGAATCCGGGCTGATTTTGTGACACACATTGGTAGGGAAGTGTCCATGAGGTAGGTCTACCCTTAGCTTTTGGGAGAAATGGCAGCTTCTGCTTTTCTCACCCCTTCCATTAGAAGCCAGCTAACCTCAACCTTCAGGTAAGAAGTTCAATTGCCCTAAGAACACTGTACTGTGAGGAAGCCAATCTAGTCACATAGAAAGGCCAAATGGAGGGAGAGATGCCCAGCCAGCCCCAAGCTGTTGTAACCATCCCTGTTGAGGCACCCAATGGGCAAGTAAAGAAGCCATCTCAGACATTTCAGCCCCAGCAGCCACCACATGGAGGAGAAGAACCATCCTGCTGAGCCTGTCTCAGATTGCAGAACTGTAAAAAATAATACATTGTTGTTTTAAACCAGTAAGTTTTGGAGTGGTATACTAAGCATCAAGAGATAAAAAATAATTACATATTCAACATAAATATGTAAATTAACTTAAAAAGTGTTCATTTATATAATTTCATATAAATGTATGATTAGAGAGCAATTTAATAGGAGGATTTAATAGGGAGCCACAGATGACTGCAGTGAGGCACCGGAGGGTATCACTTAGAAGGGAAAAGAGTGAACCTAGTGGGGAGTCTAGGCAATTTTGCTGACTCCAAAAATTACCCTAAGTCTTGCTTCTGCTGGAGCACCGCATCTCCATCCCATCCTTCTATCTGTCTCTCTTTGTCACACATATACCACTTAATTATTCTTGTATTGGAGGGAGAGGAGGGAATGTAAAGCAGGTTAATTGCTACCACCATCAACCAGTGTCTGCGACTGTGAATTGAGCGTGTGTTCCAAGTTACACCACTGGATGCCCTTTGGGAACTGGTAATACAATATAAAAAGAAGTAAGACAAAAGAACCTAAGTAGCACAACCTCAATATTTCAAAATAATAGACAGGAGGAAGAGGAAATTAGTTTGATTTTAATGAAAAGAATGAATTCTAAAAGATTTCAAAGTACTGCAGTTATTACTTTTAAGTACAGCGCATTTTACAAAGCTATAAATGGGTACCTAATAAGTTAAATGAGGTAAGTTAATGAAAGAATTAAGATTCACAAGAGGCCTACGTTATATAATTATGTATCATAAAACAGAAAGTCCTTTAACATGCTGAAATTAATTGGATGACCCAGAAATTGAAGGTACATAGAAGTTTTAGTTTGAAAAAGCAACTAATTTCAGATTAATGTTTTGTACATAGTAGGCATTCAACAAAAGCTTGGTGAAGTAAAATGAACCAATTAGCAAAGTCCGTTAGCAATAGTCACTCACTCTGGACTGAGGATTTATATCCAATTCCCAGTGTGTACTGGTAACTGCACCTTCCCTCCTTCCCTCAAAAGCTTATCCAAAGGTAACTGAGAATGAGAGGATAACCTTGAGTGTGTTCTCGTTTATTTTTTTTAAAAAAGCAAATCATTTAAAAACATCAGTAATAGAACTATCAGTAGTAACAAATTACTTGCTGAATATTGCAGTTAAGAACAACTGACTTAAGAAATTTTCTTCAGAAAATTGCAATTAAAGTGTGAATAGGTTAACTGGGAAGGAGTAATACAGAAAAGAGTAGAAACAGTCAGAATAACAGATCATTTTCCAGGCGCAGCCTGAAGACCTTGCAGTGGTGGTGATAGGGTATCTGTAACATGAGAGCAATGGGCATAACAAAATATAGAAGTTAAACCAAAAGTCACCTCCTTCTCAGATTTCTCTGTGACACACTCTAACACCCTGCTTGGGGTTATAAGCCTAGCTCTGAACAGCAAGTCTGAACATTGGGTAGAAGGACATTGTTATCCTCAGCTATAATATTAATTGGAATCTATCCAAAACATTACCTTGGGTAAGATCTACTTCCCTAGTTCTTTCCATTCAGCAGGGACTCAAGTGAATTTCTAAGACCATAACATATCTTAGTATCAAGATCAATACTGAATTAGCAGACATGGCTAAGGATAACTGGGGGAAAATAATTAACAAAATTAAGGAGGATTTGCACCACTGGGAACCATAAAAGTTATTTTATGGGTCCATGTAAATGTAATAAAATCTCTGTCTGTGCCACAATTTAATTTCACATCAAAAAGGTCCCCACAGATAGTCTGTAAGATTATTTTACTAAAATTGAATATGTCTATGCCTCCTTACTCTGAGTAAGAAAAAGCTTACTTTGCTCAGAAAGTTATGCTTCACATAGAGAAAGGGATTAAGTCCCATTCAATCACAAGCACTGTCTAATGGCAGCTACTCAAAGTAGGCAATGTAATTAATTTTTATTAATAATAGCACTTTCTAATTGGCAGAGGCAGATCATCATAAATCAAAAAGATGCTCCTAAGTATAGCACATACTTTTCTCAAACAAAAAACCAAGTATTAACAATAGTAGAATACAAAGCAGACAATGTCTACAAAACATTCTTAATCTTATTGCAATACATTTTAATAACTTTATTGAAATACAATTCACATACTCTACAATTCACCAATTTAAAGTATATAATTCCAGAGTTTTTAGTATATTCAGAGTTTTATATCCATCACCACTATCAATTTTAGAACATTTTCTTTCTTTCTTTTTTTTTTTTTGAGACGGAATCTCGCTCTGTCACCCGGGCTGGAGTGCAGTGGCCGGATCTCAGCTCACTGCAAGCTCCGCCTCCCGGGTTCTCGCCATTCTCCTGCCTCAGCCTCCCGAGTAGCTGGGACTACAGGCGCCCGCCACCTCGTCCGGCTAGTTTTTTTGTATTTTTTAGTAGAGACGGGGTTTCACCGTGTTAGCCAGGATGTTCTCCATCTCCTGACCTCGTGATCCACCCATCTCGGCCTCCCAAAGTGCTGGGATTACAGGCTTGAGCCACCGCGCCTGGCCAGAACATTTTCATTACCAAAAAAGAAACCCCACCTCCATTTGCAGTCACTCTTCCTATCCCACTCTCCCCCACCACTATACCCCCAATGTTAGGTAAACACTAATTTATTTTCTGTCTCTATGGATTTGCTTATTCAGGACATTTCATATAAATGGAATCATATAATATGTGGCCTTTTGTGACCAGCTTCTTTCACTTAACGTAAAGTTTTAAAGTTTCATCCATGTTGTAGCATGTGTCAGTACTTCATTCATTGTTATTAACAATATTTTATTATATGGATATACTATGGTACATTTATCCATTCATCAGTTGAGGGAGATTTGGGTTGTTTCCACTTTTTGGCTATTATGAATAATGATGATATCAATATTCATGTACAAATTTTTGTGTGGGTGTAAGTTTTCTCTTCGCTTGGGTATATACCTAGAAGTGGATTGCCAGGTTATATGGCAACTTTATATTTAACATTTTGTGAAACTGCCAGATTCTTTACAAAGTGACTACATGATTTTACATTCATATTTATATTACATATAAACATTTCAATTTCTCTACATCCTCACCAATCCTTGTTTTTATCTGTTTTTTTTTTTTTTTTTTTTTTATTATAGCCATCCTAGTAGGTATGAAGTGGTATTTCAATGTGGTTTTGATTTGCATTCCCCTAATGACTAATGATGTTGAGCTTTTTTTTTTTTTTTTTTTTTTTTGAGACGGAGTCTCACTCTGTGGCCCAGGCTGGAGTGCAGTGGCTGGATCTCAGCTCACTGACTGTAAGCTCCGCCTCCCGGGTTTAGGCCATTCTCCTGCCTCAGCCTCCGGAGTAGCTGGGACTACAGGCGCCCGCCACCTCGCCCAGCTAGTTTTTGTATTTTTAGTAGAGACGGGGTTTCACCGTGTTAGCCAGGATGGTCTCGATCTCCTGACCTCGTGATCCGCCCGTCTCGGCCTCCCAAAGTGCTGGGATTACAGGCTTGAGCCACCGCGCCCGGCCGAGCATTTTTTAATATGCTTATTGGTTTTTTGTTTATCTTCCTTGGAGAAATGTTTAATTCAGATTCTTTGCCCATTTTTGAATTGATTTATTTGTCTTTTTATTATTGAGTTATAGGAGTCCTTCATACATCCCAGACACAAGCTTCTGTTATCAGATATACAATTTGCAGTTTGGGCACAGTGACTCCCACCTCTAATACCATTACTTCCAGAGGCCAAGTTGGGAGAATTACTTGAGGCCAGGAGTTTGAGACCACCCTAGGCAACACAGCAAGACTCCATCTCTATAATATTTAAAGGAAAAAAAAGCTATATGACTTGCAAATATTTTCTCCCCTTTTGTGAGTTGTTTTTCACTTTCTTTTTTTAATTTAATAATTATTATTATTTTTTAAGACAAGGTCTCTGCTGGGCTTGGTGGCTCATGCATATAATCCCAGCACTTTGGGAGGCAGAGGCGAGTGGATCACCTGAGGTCAGGAGCTCAAGACCAGCCTGACCAACTTGGTGAAACCCTGTCTCTGCTAAAAATTCAATATTAGCCCGGGTGTGGTGGCACATGCCTTTAATCCCAGCTACTCGGGAGGCTGAGGCATGAGAATTGCTTGAACCCAGGAGGCAGAGGTTGCAGTGAGCCAAGATTGTGCCATTGCACTCCAGCTTAGGCAATAAGAGCAAAACTCCGTCTCAAAAAAAAAAAAAAAAAAAAAAAGACAAGGTCTCACTATGTTGCCCAAGCTAGATTTGAACTCCTGGGCTCAAGAAATCCTCCCACCTCAGCCTCAGAGTAGCTGGTACTACAGTACAGGAAGGTGTCGCCGTGCATTTTGCACTTTCTTGGTGGTGTTCTTTGAAGCACAAAAGTTTTTAGTTTCGATGAAGTCCAATTACCTAGGCTTTCTTTTGACACTTGTACTTTTGGTGTCCCATCTAAAAAGGCTTTGCCTAATGCAAGGTCACAAAGGTTCACTTCTAGGTTGTCTTCTAAGAGTTTTACAGTTTTAGCTCTTACATTTAGATCTATGATCCATTTTGAGTTAATTTTTGTGTGTGGTGGAAGGAAGGGACCCAACCAACTTCATTCTTTTGCACGTGTAAATACTATAATTATATTTTAATGTTGTTTAATACTCATTTCCCCCCTGTGTTTTGAGAAATATATATGCTCAATCACAGAAAGGAAAAAGACAGTTTTTGGTTTCTCTCATAATTTTTTCTCGGATCACACTCACGTCTAGTTTGAAAAAATAAATACCCTCCCAGTCAATGCCCAAATGCACTGGTTAAAACACCCTGTATAAACCTATAAGAGGTGAAAATACTCAACAGTCATTGGAATTGATGGGGATTATTAAATCATACCCAAGAAAATGAATCTTGAAAGAAAATGGTCATTTTATCCTATAAAATTCATGATTATAAAAATTGATAATACCCAAATTGAACAAGGTCACAATAAAAAAGGGTTTTTCCTGTTTCACCTGGGGAGTGCAAATCAGTACAATGCTTTCTGCAGAGCAACCTGGCTGCATTTCTTAAGTTTCAAAAATGTTCATGCCCTTTGACTTAATTACCTCTCTGCTTAGTAGTAGTATTCTACAGAAATAAACAATTTGCTCAGATGGATAGATCTACAAACATATGTATCCCAGTATTTTAAGAATTGATTTATTTTCCCCCTTTGAAATTTTCTACTTTACATAAAGTTTTGAGTATACACCCCTATATATATATTTATTCACTCACAAATTACATGCACTAATATAATATGCATATTATAAAGCACATGCATAATAAATTAAAGAATAAGCTAAAGATGAAATAAACAATAATTTAAAATAAATATAAATTTTATTTATTAACAATACAGAAAACATTTTTGTTTTCAATAAAATTATTATTAAAATGATTTTAGTGAGAACAATGTAATTAAATGCCAAATTCAATAAGATAGCCATATTTTCTCTTGATAAAAAGCTTTTTTTAGTTGTAGAAGTGTCAGCTTTGCCATTTTTGGTTATTCACATGTGCTTAAGTGATCAATGTTATCTTTAATCTAAGGTGTATTCACAAATATTTTTAACTACTTGTCTGTTTTGAGGGGTTAATTTAGTTAAACTGCCGGGCACGGTGGCTCAAGCCTGTAATCCCAGCACTTTGGGAGGCCGAGACCGGCGGATCACGAGGTCAGGAGATCGAGACCATCCTGGCTAACACGGTGAAACCCCGTCTCTACTGAAAATACAAAAAACTAGCCGGGCGAGGTGGCGGGTGCCCGTAGTCCCAGCTACTTGGGAGGCTGAGGCAGGAGAATGACATAAACCCGGGAGGCGGAGCTTGCAGTGAGCTGAGATGCGGCCACTGCACTCCAGCCCGGGCGACAGAGCTAGACTCTGTCTCAAAAAAAAAAAAAAAAAAAAAATTTAGGTAAACTAAGTAATTCATTCATAACTCAACAGGAGTATACAAAAGTGTCAATGCACCGAAAATCATCTAACTGGGAAGTTGACTAATGGCTCTGCTTTGTACAACTTCCAACTAACATTCTTTCCTGAGGACCCCATCCCACATTTTTTTTCTTAGCTATCATCAGCTGAAATATGCACATAGTGTGATTGTCACTGTCAACCCATATATTAAATATAAGCATAAATCTATAGAGATTTTCTAACCTTTCCCCCTGTATCCTAGAGATTATTTTATACCCCTCCTAGAAAGAATGCCCCATTTTGGAGATCACTGTCATAAAGCTAAATGTTTAAGAACTTAGATTCTGAAATCAGATCATGTTCTACATCCTGAGTCTCATATTTTTACTGAGTCTCAGTTTTTTCATCTGTAAAATGGGGACAGTAGCATTCATCTGTAAAGTGCAGATAGTAGTATTATGTTCTTTATAGGGTTATTATAAGGATTAAATAAGATCGTGTGTACAGAGTATGTAGCACATTTAGAGCAGGATTAATATTAGAAAATATTATTCAGTTTTTCTACAAGGATCATTTATTATTTTCATATTCAGAAAAAAAGCAAAACCCTTATAAAAAAAAAAAAAGACATGACTCTAAAATCCAAAAAGGCAAGGATTGTGCCTTTTATTGCTCTCTTCTCTACCCCTACCTACCTATCCTAATACCTGGCCCACAGTTGTGTTTAAAATGTATTTGTTGGAAGACTGAATAAAGTGATGGCTGAAGATAGAGATGACACCATTGTCGTAGTGGAGAGTCCCTTCACTTTGTGTGCTGGCAAGTATACAAGACAGTGTGGAGGATGGTTTTGGGCAAATTCACAGAATATATTATTTAATTGCAATGCTGCTAAATCCCATTGCACAACCCAAGACATGTTTAAATGGTTTGCTTTTGCTGTACATATGCCTTATAGCATTCCCTTCCCCATAAAAAAAAAAAAAAAAACCCAAAGCTTCCAGACTTTTGTCCTGGGGATTCTATGGAAGGTGGGCCAAGAATTTTTTCCTGTATATATAGCTGTGTGAGGATGTGAAGCTGTAATTACTGATTTAATTTAGCATCAAAACAGAATCATAAGTAAAATGTAAATTCACACCTTAGAAAACATTTATCCTCATTTTGTATTTCCAAGTCAAGTCATATATTCAGTCTCTGCATGCACAAGTGTTTTGCACAGAAAAGTTCTGTCCCTTGGTCACAACCCAACCTCCGTCAGACATCTTACAAATCCATCCTATTGATCAAAGGGAAATTCTCTGTGTGGTTCCTTGCATGAATAACTCTCAGGAGTAGAATAAAAGCTTGGCCTGCATGTCCTGCTGCTGAGAAGCTGTGCGTTTCCTTTTCATCTATGAAGGACTGAATATTTCATCAAGTCATGCCTTCTTTACAAGTAAACCTATAATATTTTATTCTGAATTATTCAAATTTGTATTTTTCAGAAATTGGGGTTGTAAGTCAGTCGATTATAATATCTGGTGCTTATTTGAGGCTTCCAGCACAATTTCAGTTGAATTAAAAGCTGCAATTTTAATTCAAAAATAAAGCCAATTCCCTGCCATTTATTTCAGATTAAGTATTGCAGAGTTGAAAGTAATTCTTTTAGGAATCATTGTACCCGGTAGCGTTCCAGTTGATATGGCTGCATATCCTAAAAGCCAGCTCTCCATTCAGCACAGCTTCCCTCACTGTTTCCACCCTAGAGAGCTGCTGCTGACCTGGATGGGGTACAAATCTTATCAATACGGAAGAAAGGCCATGCGACCTAGAAAGCACCCTCAGGTATAGGGAGTCTTCTACCAGCTTCTGTTAAATTTCTATCCTGGCAGTGTGCAGTCTCCAGCCTCCTGAAGCTCTGTGGAATGAAATGGTGAGAGGGAATACCTCCAGGGACAGGACAGCAAAAGGAGGCTCAGATAGCCATCTCTACTCCTCCCTGCTTTTACATGCATTTATGGAATTCACCTGAGTGACAGTGGTCCTGGCTCCTTGGGAGAACCTAGGTTTTCTTTGCTGTCCTACAATATCTTTTTTTTTTTTTATTTCAACATAACACTCTGCCTTCTTCATTAGTTCCATTTTAGCCAGTGTGGAAAATGAAAGCAGGACTGAGAATCAAACCCGGATATTTAAACTCATATATTATGCTCTAGTTTGGTCCCGTGGAAGACAGTTGAAGGGACAATCAGAAGTAAGGTTCTAGTTCTATCTTTGCTACAAATTAGGTAGTTGTGACCCTGAGCATGTCAATTTAACTTCCTTGTGACTCAGTTTCTTCCCTAAGATTCAGTTTCAAACATGGGTAAAGAAATCTGCTTTAACTGTTTGCTTTGATAATCAGTTGAGATTACATATATGAAAATTCTCTGCAAATTGTTTTCAAGCAGAAGAAAAAGTTTAAAAACTGATCTATCCATGTATATGTAGAGTGACTTAAAATATTACATAAAATAAAGCAAAATAACCTGAACTAGAAATACATAAGAACATATGAGGCATCATTTTTGTTGTTCTATTAGATATTATAGGAGGGAGGGAAACTGTTATTCAGGCTGTCAGGAAAAAAATGCAGAAGATATATACATAAGCATTGATTTGAGGTGTAAGTCTAAGAAAACTGTTGAGTTTTCAACAAATAAGCAAAGGCCCAATCTTGATAATGAGATTTCTTGCTTGACCTGAGCCGTGGTAACTTCAGGCTTGGGGCTAGGATATCTGGGCTTGCAGACAGCTCTGCCACTTATTGTGAGTGGTGTGACCCTCAGTAAGCCATACGTGCCTTGGCTTGCACTTCCTTACCTGGGAAGTTGGGGAAATAATAGCCATCCGGATAACCTCACTGGCTTATTTTGAAGATCAAAATGGTCTGGCGTAAGCACCGCTTTCCACGTACTATAAAGGATCCACTCACATGAGGCACGGGTGAGTAATTGAAAAAAGGCTTTTTGTTTGAGATAGAGTCTTGCTCTGTCGCCCGCGTTAGAGTGCAGTAGCGCGACCTCGGCTCACTGCAAACTCCGCCTTCCAGGTTCAAGTGATTCTCCTGCCTTGGCCTCCCAAGTAGCTGGGATCACAGGCGCCCGCCACCATGCCCCGCTAATTTTTTGTATTTTTAGTGGAGACGGGAGTTTCACCATGTTGGCCAGGCTGCTCTCAAACTCCTGACCTCAGGTCATCCACCTGCCTCGGCCTCCCAAAGTGCTAGGATTAAAGGTTGAGCCACTGGGCCTGGCCGGAAAAGGCTTTTAAGAAGGCAGATGAAGAGTGTGATAGTTTTACTCAAAACACTCCCATAAGACACATTTCTCCTCAAAATCATCAAAATTATTATTTTTTTTTACTGCCAATGCCCCTTTGACCTGTCCTCTCCTAGCTTCTCTGAGCTTTGGTCTCTAAACCTGCATACCCAAGGATAAGGTCTGGATCTGTGTCCCCACTCACCCAATCTCATGTCAAATTATAGTTCCCAGTGTTGGAGGTGGGACCTGGTGGGAGGTGGTTGGATCAGGGGGGTGGATGTCTCATGAATGGTTTAGCGGCACCCCTTTGATGCTGTTCTCATGATAGTGAGTGAGTTCTCATGAGCTCTGGCTGTTTAAAAGTGTGCAGCACCTCCCCTCGCTCTCTCTTGTTCCTGCTCCCTCCTTGTGAGATGTCGCTCCCCCTTTGCCTTCTGCCATGATTGGAAGCTTCCTGAGGCCTCCCCCGAAGCAGAAGCCACTATGCTTCCTGTACAGCCTGCAAAGGCGTGAGCCAATTAAACCTCTTTTCTTTATAAATACCCAGTCTCAGGTATTTCTTCATAGCAGTGTGAGAACAGACTAATACACCCACTACCTATTCTCACTAAGAATAGGAAAGGCTGACATAAAGAAGATGAGGATTATTTTTTGAGCTCAGCCTCTAAATCAGTGGCTTTCAAAAGTTTTTGACCTTGGCTCCAGAGAAACATTTTATGTCATAACTCGGCATGCATATGCATAGATATTAAATAGAACTTAAAATTTCATGCACCAATTTAAATAAGTGAAGTTGCTCTTGTGTTGCCATTTGGGTCCCAAGAACCCTTCTGGGGCCTCCAGTATAGGAGTTTCAGATTAAGGAAGCATGGATGGGGCAGAGTACATTAGTTGGAGCAGAAGTGCTGCTCTGATCTGACAAAGTTGGGGACACTGAGCCTTGTGCTAGGCCAGCCTGCCGAGTGTTGTCTGGCTTAAGTATGGGTAAGAAGGACCATTTGGTTTCACTTCAAGGTTGCTCATAATTTGGTTACCTCTTGAAGCAGTAAATAAGCAGTTGGAAGCTATAAACAAGACAAGGGCGGGAAGAGGTGAAATGTGATCTTTAGAAGCATGCCACAAATGAAATGTTCTTTTAAAATTATTATAATTTTTCTATTTTTAAAGTTTCTTTTAGTTTTTATTTTCTGTGGACACATTGTAGGTACATATATTTATGGGGCACAAATGAGTGTTCTTGATAGCTCACACGGCAGGACCTTGTCATACAGGCCAGAAAAACCTAGAATGGTGCCTGCCCATCCCTGTGGGACCATGTACCGCCTGGTACCCAAGTACCAGATATCAGGCTTGGTACATCACTCAAGCCCAGTATCTGGGGTCTGGGTCTTGAAATTCTTGCTGTGCCAGTACTGGAGCAACCTTCCCTTTAGCTGTGCTTGAACTGTTGGAGCCAAGGAGTTTATCATTTATGGCCATTCACGGACTTTCAAAGGGCAGGCCTAGACATGGCCTCTTTCTTTTTTTTTTTTTTTGAGACGGAGTCTCGCTCTGTCACCCAGGCTGGAGTGCAGTGGCCGGATCTCAGCTCACTACAAGCTCTGCCTCCTGGGTTTATGCCATTCTCCTGCCTCAGCCTCCCGAGTAACTGGGACTACAGACGCCCGCCACCTCGCCCGGCTAGTTTTTTGTATTTTTAGTAGAGACGGGGTTTCACCGTGTTAGCCAGGATGGTCTCGATCTCCTGACCTCGTGATCCGCCGGTCTCGGCCTCCCAAAGTGCTGGGATTACAGGCTTGAGCCACCGCGCCTGGTCTTGACATGGCCTCTTTCAAACAGAAACCCTGCAACATCCCCAAATAGGCTGGGTGTCATTTTATGGGAAAGAACTTTAGCCATGTCCAGAATTGAGGTTCAGACCTGTACCTACATGTCTGATGACCTGAGCGATTGTCTAGGGGAAGTCAGTTAGCAGAGAGGAGAAAGATACTGCTAAGAGAAAAGCCACCATGAATGAAGGGGAGTCTGGAAGAGCACCATAAGGCAGCAAGTGCTGTGAGATTGCAGCCGGACACTACCCACTCGAGCTTCCCCTTGCATGGTCCAGGGGTTCCAGAAGGAGAGCAGGACAGAGGGGAATGTGTCTGAGAGCTCCACCTCTTACTCCAAAAAGACTTCCTCTGAAAGAGCCAAAACCAGTCAGGAAGGTAAGCAGTGGACGTATGCTGTCAGGAACTGTGAGAAAATGCTTCGTAGGAGCAGTGCGGAAGGGGGCCTACGGAGCTTCCGCCCTGGCACTAACCCTAGGTGCATCCAGAGCCAGAGAAGGAGTGAGCAGGAGCAGAAGCCAGAGACCACTGAGAGGAGACCAGCAGCTCTGATGACACATCAGCTGTCAGCTCTCCCTCTGGAAGCTCCTGCAGAGACGGATAAGGAATGGAGAGGGCCGAAGTTCAATCTGGAAGATGAGAGCACCCACTTTAGTAAATCTGTATCCAAGCAACTAGAGTACCCTTTCCTAAAACCCTCAGACTAGGTGGAGAGACTTTTGGGTTATATCATAGCCAGGCCGGGTTTGCACAGAACAATTCTATTGTGTGTTTTCAGTAGGGATTAGCCAACAAGTTTTCCCCCACTGCTTTCACAGTTATGTAACCAAATTGACCTCTGGTTTTCAACGCAGGGTAAGTTTAGAATCTCACAGATGGGTACATCCTAGTCAATGTCTCATGAGAAACTCTACAGTGAATAAACTGCCAGGCCACCTTTGGTCTCCCTCCTGACTGGTTCTGGCAGGACATCCCCAAGACACCTAGGATGCTCATGGTCTCTTTGTAGCCCATCCCAGCCTACTAAGACCATGCCATCCACCAGCTGGGCACAAGTGTCCTAATTCCCACCAGTGAGTGCCCCGTATCCCACGGCTCAGCAACCTGTGCCATGGGCCTTGCAAAGGGAGTAGTGAAGCTACGAGCTGTTATCTTCTGAATGTGTGACTTTTTCTCTGTGAAAAAGTGCTTTCTTTTCAGGGAACAGAAAGGCTTTCTGACTGGTAACATGCTATTTAGAGAGAATCCTCATGATTTGGGAGAAAATGTATAGACTTGTGCTATATATTGACTAAAATAGAACATTGTGGCACTATGCCATGTGAAAAGGAAGAGCACTTTGTTCTTTAGGGTGAGAAAAAGCATGGCCAAGCCAAAGTTTGAGGACAAGCACTCACCATCTCATTTGATATCAAGGATGTTTAGAACCCACCTAATCTCAGACAGAACCCTGCCTCACAAGAAAAGAGAATTTACCTCTTTTTTTTTTTTTGAGACGGAGTCTTGCTCTGTCACTCACGCTAGAGTGCAGTGGGGTAGTCTCAGCTCACTACAACCTCCCCTTCTCGGGTTCAAGTGATTCTCCTGCCTCAGCCTCCCAAGTAGCTGGGATTACAGGTACCTGCCACCAAGCCCTGCCAATTTTTGTAATTTTAGCAGAGACAGGGTTTGGCTCTGTTGGCTAGGCTGGTCTTGAACTCCTGACCTCAGGTTATCTGCCTGCCTCAGCCTCCCAGAGTGCTGATATTACAGGTGTGAGCCACCACGCCGGGCCAGAATTGATCTCTTAAAAAAATTATCCCAGGGATTTAATTCAGCAATTTTTTTTTCTTCTGTTTGTTTTTTATTATATTTTTTTCCTTCTTAGGAAAGTAATGCATGCTTAATAATTAGAAGTCATAAAATACCAACAAGTATAAGGAAGAAGTAAAGAAACTTCTCAAGCCTTTGCTTGACCATTCTTCCCCAGCCCTGTCCATGCTTGGCTCCTTCTCACCAAATATTTCCACCGTAGAGGGGTTCTGAGTCCCTGATTCATATACGTCATGTTACTCCATAGTCACTTACTATTAGATGATTCTAGTCTTACTTTCTTTATAGTACTTACTATTCACCAAGATGAGATTATTTATTGTTTAGCTTATTGTCTGTCTCTGCACCTGCTGAGAGTAGGAAGTTGTCTTATTCACTTGAGTGCTTAGAATAGTGCCTGGTACACAGAGGGCACTTGGCAAGTACTTGTCAAGTGGGTGAATAAATAAATAAATAAATAAATAAATAAATAAATAAATAAATAAATAACAAATGAATTCTTATTACATCTTACAAGACCCATGTTTGAGCAAATATGCTCAATGTCTTAGTAAGGGATTGCCAGGATAATCCCCTTTCAGGGGCCTGAAGCCCCGCATACATGCCATTTGTTAATAAGACTGTTTTCTTTGGTCACCATATTGTCTTCTAAAGTACTGGAGACAGTAGACTTTAAATATAAAATTTTCTAATAGAGATTAATGAAAATACAGCACTTTTATTTAAGATACCCATGCTGGGTTTAAAACATAAGAGTGTGGTTGGCATTTAGCCATATAACTTTTGAAGCTTTAGTGGGTGCTTGTGCCTAGGCAGCCTGGCCTCTGAATGCCTGACTCCACAAAAGAGGGGGACCAGTGGCTATGCTCTAGGGCAGCACTGGGGACAGGCACTCAGTCTGTGCTGCTGACAACAATAAGGCCCTGTTCCTCCCCTGACCTGATGAGGAAGGACTCCACTTCTTTAAGGACCTACAGGTGATCATAACTATCCCATCCCACCATTCTCTACCATCTGCACCCAGAGTGTTGCCTGGAGTGGGAAAATACTAAACCCCTTAGCTCTCCTCTTTGACTAGGGGTTGTCTCTGTTTCTCCCCAGTGGGTCTAGGAATGAATGGAAGGGAAATTACAGCTTAATTATGGAGGAGAAGGAGAAACAGAAGAAGGAGGAGGGAGGGGAGGAAGAGCAGCAGCAGCAGCTTATTTGTGGGTGACTCTTCTCCTATGGGTCTGTTTCCTTGATGTAGATGCCCATCCATAAAAAGTACCTGCTTCTAGCTCTACCTCTGCTATCCTGATATGACAGTCTTTGTAACTTAAAGGCTCCCTTGGGATATAGTCCTAGAAATAAAATAGTTGAGTTAAGAAAAGGTACATTTTGAGGCTTCTGCTATGTATTTTTGAATTGGCTTCAGGTCATTACATATTCACTGAAGATTAATGAGGGGCACTCATTGTCCAGTCCCTTTAAAGATCTTAGCTAGTTTACTGGGTAGAAAAGAGCTTCTATTTGTTGCCAGAATTTTCATTTCTGAAATTACAATCTATTTAATCATTTTAATAAAGATTTTAATAGAACTACCGTATTGTCTCCTCTCTTCTATTGAAAAGCACTTTGGAAGTTACTAAGGAAATGCATGACCTACTCCTTGCCCTCACATGTTAGGGGAGCTAAATATATGCTCAACATCCTTGAAAGAGAAGACAAGAGAAGACCTATGAAAATAGCTGAGGCTGGGAGGAAGAGGAAATTTGGTCCATGGCCTATGTAAACATTGGTTCTCAAGGAAGACTTCATGGAAGAGGTAGGATTAGTATGGGGCCCAAAACGTGGATAGGATTGAAGAGGTGGAGAGAATGTTGCAGGATACTGCAGGAGGGCACAAAGGCAGGAGCAGAGAGCAAAGATTTAAGCCTGAAATGAACAAGGTACGTGTATTAGTTCAGGTTTCCCAAGGAGCAGACACCAAAATAACCAAAATAGAGTTCAGTGTGCAAGGATTTTATTAGGAGATGTGCCTGTGAAAGAAAATAAGAAGGGACTGGAGAAGGCTTGGAAAACCATTGGACTGTGATGCAGGTCTGACCCTGAGGGAAGGAGAAAGGGAAGGAAGTTTGAGGGAGAGAGTGAGAGGACTGGTCTGACAAGGTACATTTAACCAGAGATGGGAGGTTTCTGCCTTCACCTTTTGAGAAGTCTCTTGAATTTTTGTGGACAGAAAACATGGTAGTGATAAAAGCCTCGGTAGTGCAGCTTCACCCCCATGCACTCCAGGGGCTGAAGTGTGGATAGTCAAGTCAATGAAGGGTGTAGCCGAAGGGCACTAGGCATCAATTCCTCCTTCTGTTGTGCTTTCCCTCACTGCAGAAGTTGGAAAGCTAATGCTACATTTTCTAGGGTCCTTTGCCGTCATAATTCTGCATGCAAATTAAGTTCTGCCCCTTACATGCTTTGTTGGGAGATGTGAAAGGCAGAAATAAGGCAGAGGCCACCCTCCTGCTGATTTTAGACGTTTTCTTCTGGCAACATAGGCCGCGGAAACTTTGGGTTTTTATGCAGCAGCATTCCAGAGTGTTGTCTCCAACTTTAAGAGTTGTACAAATTTTGAGTTTTGGGGCTGACAGCTTCCCGATCTGTGAATCTCATAGCTACAGTGATGTGTTCTGGGGCTTGATCTTTCCAGCAGTGGTTTCCTGATTCCTTACCTTCCCGGCAGTGGCAGAGGGGACACACCCTGATGGGACACACCCAGCCAGCTCAGCGAGTTGTTTTGGGAGTCATTTCTGAAGGCCCAGCTGATGCCTGATTTTTGCTTTGTTTCGTTTTTTAATAGACTTTGTTTTTCTAGAGCAGTTTTAGGTTCAAAGCAAAACTGATTGTAAAGCGCAAAGATTTATCATATGCCCCCTCCCCCTGACATAGGCACAGCCTCTTCCACAACCAATATCCCCCACCAGAATGGTACATTTTTTATAGTTAAACCTACACTGATACTTCATGATCACCCGAAGTTCCTACTTTACATGAGAGTTCACTCTTAGTGTTGTACATTCGGTAGGTTTGGATAAATACATAATGACACATATTCACCATTATGGTATCATATAGAATGGTGTCATTGCCCTAACAATCCTCTGTGCCTTCAGTCCTCATCTCCCCTTAACCCTGACTCCTGGCAACCACTGATCTTTTCACTGTCGCCATAGCTCTGCCTTTTCAAAAATGTCATATAGTTGGGATCTATAATATACAGTCTCTCCAGACTGGCTTTTTTCTTAATAATATACATTTAAGTATTTAAGCTTACTCCATGTCTTTTCATGACTCGATATTTAGTTTCCTTTTTTTTTCTGAGATGGGGTCTCACTCTGTCACCTCGGCTGAAGTGCAGTGGTGTGATCTTGGCTCACTGCAGCCTCTGCCTGCCAGGTTCAAGCAATCCTCCCACCTCAGCCTCCCAAGCAGCCGGGACCACAGGTGCATGCCACCACACCTGGCTAATTTTTTGTATTTTTGGTAGAGATGGGGTTTCACCATACTGCTCAGGCTGGTCTCGAACTCCTGAGTGCGAGTGGTCCACCCAGCTTGGCCTCCCAAAGTGCTGTGATTACAGGCCTAAGCCACTACACTCAGCCAATAATTCATTTTTTTTTAGGATTGAGTAATATTTCATTGTCTGCATGTGTTGTGGTTTATTTATCCATTCACCTTCTAAGGAACATTGTGGTTGTTTCCATTGATTCTGTAAGCTCCCAACTCCCTGCATCAAATACCTTAATGCTTGAAATACCTATAGAAGTTTTTATTTATTGTACTTTACCCCAACCGATATAAGCAAGAAGGTGTCTACTGAGGACATACTATTGGTATGGGGTAGAAGCCAGTTCAGAAGTAGGTTTACTTGACCATTGTTTTACTCGTCTATATCCTTCATCATGTTACTTAAACTCTTCAGACACTCCCATCTTTTTCCATTCCCAGTAGAAGTGAAGAGATTACTGTCAAAGAATCGAGGATCTAAGTCTTAGACTTTACCATGTGGAACAAATAGAGCCGGGCTCCCCCACTTCCATGGCTTTGCTCCTATAAGTAGTTGTCTCCATTCTCAGAGTACACTAAGCTTTTCTCAACTCAGAGTCTTTCCACTGTGTCTGAGATGCCTTTTCTCCAGCTCACATATCTGAGCCTCTTGCATCCTACAGGTTTTTGTACAAATGTTACCCCTTTCTATAATGTAACCCCTCATGATTGTTTTCTAGAACACCTTCCTTTTCTGCAGAGAGATGTACTTAACCCAGACTATAAGAATCTCAAGCTTTACTTCTGATCAAACAAAATATTTGCCATATCCCAACAGTTAAATATGAGTGACAATATTGAAGGGAATTTTTTCCATTCTCCATTCCTGTGTAACAAAACACCTTGAAATTTGGTGGCTGAAAACAATTTATTGTCAACTCTCACAATTCTCTAAGTTGGCTGGCTTCAGTTGGATGATTCTTCTGCTGGTCTTTCTTGCAGTTTCTGATGCAGTTGCAGTCAGGTGGTGGCTGGGCTAGAACATTCAAAATGGCTTCACTCACATGTCTGCTGCTTTGGTAGGGATGGCTAGAAGGCTAGATCTGGATACAGTTGGATGCAAGGTGGCTAGGCTTCTCTTTCTCCATGTAATCTCAAGACCCCTCCCTCTCCACATGGGTTCTCCACATGGTATCTCCATGTGGTTTCTCCAAAAGGGTAACTAAACTTCTTACACTGTGACCAACAATTACCAACAGCACAAAAGCAGAAGGTGCCAGGTCCTATCAAGGAATATTGCTAGAACTGGCACATCACTTCTGCCACATACCTTTGATGAAAGCAAGTTATAGAGCCAGGCCAGATTCCAGGTGTAAGGGAACTATACAATAGTGTGAATATCAGGAGACCTGGTGCACTGGGGCCCATCTTTGCAGATAAGCTACCACCATGCTTAAAAATTGCCTGTCAAAGAACATAGCCAAGATTCATGAAGCTGACTAATGAGTAAGTGATGATTATCCGTGATGATGATCATGAAAGAGGAGAAGAATTCTATCTACTATTTAAACCTATTATTTAACCTTAGGAATTGATGTAATTTTTAGGAAGCCATAGGAAAATTCTCCAAGAACTAGGAGCCAATTATGATCTAAGAACAAAAAAAGTTAAAAGCCATACATGATATATGATATTAGCCATCTGGAAAACTCTTTAGGGCTAATGTATCTCCTAAATCACTGGAGAAAAAAAGTAGTCACCGAATTTCATAAATAGGAGGATATTGATAGCCTAAAACACACACACACGCACACGCACACACACACACACACACACACAGAGAGAGAGAGATTTTGGTTAGAAGCCAGAATCAGAATACAGTGGGTTAAGGAGTAAATGGGAGGTAGCTGCACATGGGAAGAGCAAGGGTAGACAACTTTCCCAAGCAAAGTGGCCAGGAGCTCTGATACATTGTTAGTGGGAAGGGAAATGGGTACAATCTTTCTAGATGGTAATTTGGCAAGTAAGAGCCTTAAAAATGTTAACATCTTTTGACTCAGTTATTCAACATCTAAGAAATTAGCCTAATGAAATAATCAGATATATGCCAAGGTTTACATACCAAGAGATTCACTTAACAAATGTTGCATTTTATTGTGAAATATACCTCATATACAGAACCATGCACACCACATTTGAGGTCATTTTAAAGAGTAGTAATGTATCCTGAGTTGGGTCCTTCTGGTGGGTTCTTGGTCTCACTGACTTCAAGAATGAAGCCGTGGACCTTCATGGTGAGTGTTACAGCTCTTAAAGGTGGCATGGACCCAAAGAGTGAACAGCAGCAAGATTTATTGTGAAGAGTGAAAGAACAAAGCTTCCATAGCATGAAAGGGGACCTGAGCAGTTTGCTGCTCCTGGCTGGGGTGGCCAGCTTTTATTCCCTTGTTTTTCCCCACCCATGTCGTGCAGGTTGGTCCATTTTACAGAGTGCTGATTGGTCCATTTTACCGAGTGCTGATTAGTGCATTTATAATCCTCGAGCTAGACACAGAGCACTGATTGGTGCATTTTTACAGAGTGCTGATTAGTGCATTTACAATCCTTTAGCTAGACACGGAGTGCTGATTAGTGCATTTACAATCCTTTAGCTAGACACAGAGTGCTGATTGGTGCGTTTTTACAGAGTGCTGATTGGTGCATTTACAATCCTTTAGCTATATACAAAAATTCTCCAAGTCCCCAGTCGACCCAGGAAGTCCAGCTGGCTTCACCTCTCAATCCCCCCTCTAAACAGGAGACCCCAACTGCTGTTGGGAATTGGGTGATGACCATTCTAGCTATTTCCTGCTGGATAGGGGTGAAGAAGGGGCCCTGCAGTTGTAGTGTTCTCCAGAGGGGAACTCTTTAGGCCAGTCAAAGGGTCAGCGGGTTGGTCCAGGTGTCCTCAGTAGAAGTGGTTAGTTAAGCTC